>NC_081184.1:68770450-68943481 GCF_029867415.1 Vicia villosa | reverse complement strand
AAAAGCCTTAGGTTTAAAGGCTTGCATGGAGCTGATAGGTGATACCCTCCCCACTGAAGTTGAGTTGGTTAAAACCTTGTCCTAGAATAGCATTCGGGTTCTATGATCCTTGGAAGTAACATCTCAATACGGCGCTCGAGCGGCCGATCAAAATATTCCTCGAGGATAACTAACTTCGATCAATTTCAAAGCTAGCCACTTAATAGGCCACAAGTCAAGTTCAACTAAAAAGGTTCTAAGACAAATTAGTGTTTAATGACATTTCGGAAGCCTAATATACTCCTTGATCGTTTTCAAGGGACATCAGTATAAACCAAAGTGTCGCACTAACGATGACTACCAGCTCAACCGTATCGGTACATGCCGTACAGTTTCCTTGGTCTAATGTCATATACTTAAGGTATCTCGAGATTCGGGTTAGAATCTTTCACACAAGCAAAATACCCAAGCAAGCATTTGAAAGATAAAGCAATCAAATCAATCAATGAAAACATCGACCTATTCTCTTAAGGTAACCCCTTTTGAAAACATTTTGTTTTTGAAAGTATCTCCCCAGCAGAGTCGCCAGTTCTGTGGACCTCCGATTTTTTCAATACCGGGCCATACCTCTGATCTGTAGAGATACGTGAACTGACTCCTTTTTTTGTCGCTTAATGCTTTCGCATTTCTGAAAATATCACAGAGTCGCCACCGACCTTTTATTTTATCCAATTAAGGAAAGGTTTATAAAAGACACAGAAAAAAGACCTTTAAGAAATTCTGGGTAAGGGGGTAGGTTATACAAAGGGAAGGTGTTAGCACCCTTTGTATCCATGGTTATCCATGGGCTCTTAAGTTTGCTTAGCTCAATTGTTGATTGATCATTTTTGATTGCTATGAAATTGCTCATATGTGGCTCCCAAATACTTTGTGAATTGAATTTTGTAATGATCCGTGTGTGGATGTATACAAAATGCTTGTTTATCTTTCGAAAGATGTTTTGAAAAGAACGTTAACTTTGTAATAATCCGTGTTTGGATGTATACAAAGTATTGTCTTTTTGGAAAGTTTTGAAAGAAACAGCAGTGTATGAGAATTTTGTTTGTTTTGATTTGAGCAAGCAAACTAGGAGGTCTACCCTGAGTTATAAGGTCTTTATCCTTGTTTCCTTTAAAAATCTATCCTGTCATCGGATATAAAAGCAAGGTTCGATTTTGTACTTGAAACAGTGTAATTTTGACTTTGATTTTGAAAAGAATGAGAAAGGATTACCTGAAGAGGTGCAAGTGTGATTGTGATTGGATTCAGATATTTATCTTTGAAGTTAGTGATCTAACGGTTCAGTTTTATCTTTGACATACACGCAGTTTATATTTGCGGGAAATTAAAGTGCGGAAATGTAAAGTGCGGAAAGTAAATCTACGCTATTACATCGATTGTGCGGGGAATGTAAACTAGCCTATTTACATGAATTTGACATCCTATACATTTATCTAGGAATTTTAAATTGCAAGAAAAATAAAAGGCATGTTTTTGGGTTTTTTAGGATTTATTTTAATTATAATTAATACTTGATTAATTAAATTAAAATGAAGAAAAAGATGAAAATAGGTTTAAACCTAGAAAATAAGTTTAAAATATGTACAAAAGGTTTGTCAATTAATTTTAGAACAAAACTAATTTTTTTGGAATTTTTGAAATTGATTGGCAATTGATTTAAGTTAATTAAAACATAATTATGCAAATAATTACACAAATAATTAAAACTTAATGAGAAAAATAATCCTAAATATGTACAAAATTAGTTTATAATATATAAACAATATTTAACACAAAGAACAATTTTTTTTTATGATTTTTTGGACTAATTAAAATAATTAATAAGCAAATATATAAGTACATACTAATTAATTATGTAAAATATTGAAATTTTGAAGAAAAATAAAATATTTTTTATTTCAGAAAATAATATATTATTTTAGAAGTTTAAAATATTTTTTGTGGAATTTTTTGGATTTTAAAACTATTTTTTGATTATTTTTGCAATAAAAATAAAATAAAATAGAAAATTAAAAAGGATACTAATCTGGTGTGGAAATTAGTGAAGCCCATGGTATAGGCTGCGTGTTGTGATGCGTTGGATTCATTTTTTTAATGAAGATCTATGGCCCAGATTGAAGAGAACATGACATAATGATAAGACTGCATGCACTGAATTCAAAATGAATTCAAACTCTTGATGGGGTCCACACGCGCCAAAACTGGCCAATGGAGAAGCAAGATTTGTCCACGCGTGCAGTCAAACGTTCAACTACACTGTTCATCATCTTCTCCAAGTTACCTGCGGATTTAGCTGCGGACTTACCTGCGATTTTACCTGCGGATTCCACCTTCGAATTTCTGGATTTTTGAAACCTACAAAAACGCATGAAAATAAAAACCATAATGGCCCAGATCTACTAAAGATGACCTCCTGAGTCCAATGGTGAGGTTAGTTTTCTCATTTGATCACGCTAAGTATGAAAACGAAAAGGTTGAAGCTTTAAGCTTCAACCATGGCACCCCACGATTCTGGGCTTTAAACTCACATGTTAGACGTTAGATCTACCCCATATGATCTCAAAGGGATGGCAAAGGCATTAGATTTTGTTTAAATAAGCTTATCGTATAGATATCAAAAGTTGATAATATGCACGAATATGTTGTTCTTTAAACACGAGTTCTATGAGTATATAGCCATGATTATTGCTTCTAACTTACTATATTAAGTGCCAGGAGATGATTAGAGCAATTGGTTTGTATTGATAGTGATTGAAATATATAATTCGAAAATTACAAAGTTTGGAGAATTTTGAGAATTTTTAGAGGTTTCTTGGCTATGCTCTTGCTATATTTTGTGTCTCTTTTTGGCTCTCTTTGTTGCTGAAGTATGATAGCTCATTTATAGCCCAAAGTTGCTTGGAACTCAAGCTAAGAAGCTTTGTTGCCTTTGTTGAAAGTTTGGTTCTTTAATATTAAAAAACCTTGAATTTTTTGACCAACTTTGACTCCATTCAATGCTCTTGCCTTGGACACCAATCTTCTGCCGAAAATTGAAGACTTTGGAGGTGAGTCATGCTTAGAGATCAAGCTACTAATTATCCTTGCAATTTTCCTTTAATTTTTAATCTTAAAATAAGATAAAATTATGTCAAAAAATGGATAATATAGAAGTGGGATTTGTCTTGGTCGTGGGAGGCCCATAGTAACATGGCAAAGATGTTTGGACCATAAAAACTTGGCATCTTTTGGAAAAAAAAACATTTTTGAGCAATGTTGATTTCATGCATTTTCCCAAAATTTAGCCACCTTCAACAAGGTGTAAATCCTTCAATTTTTGTCATATGAAGGAGATCTTGCACTTTTTGGAAACCTCAAAGAGTCCTCTAACCAATGTCTTTGGTCTCATATCAAAATGATTTTTGGTTCTCCTTGTGTGTCCTTTTGAAAAAAGTGTCTTTTTGTTGATTTTGAAAATGACCTGTAATGTCTTTGGCCATAGTTTTCAAATGGTGAATCCAATGACCATGGGATCAATGGCATTTGAAAGATAATTGAATTTCCTTCCCAATGAGCTTTGGTTGGCATTTTTTGGATGAAGGATGAGAGAGTTATGATCAGTCAAAGTTGAGTTGACTTTTCAGGCAAAAACCCTAATTTTGAATCTTAGGGTTTTGTTGATTTTTGATCTTTCCTTGATGAATTGTGATCATCCAATGATCAAATGATGAATCCTTTGACAAAATATGGACTTTGACAAAAAATTTCATTTTTGACTGTCAGTTGACTTTTCTGGTCAAACGGGTCGTCTGTTGACTGTTTGAGCTGCTGACGGTGCGTCTGAGTGAATTGAAGTTTTGAAAATTTGTATGATGGTACTTTGAGATGTATGGATGTATATGAAATCCATTTGAGCTCTCAAAAACTTGTTGCTCCTGTAAAAACAAGAAAAACCCTGATTAGGGACTGTTTGTGTAGGAGACAGTTAAGCGTACCTGATTTTTGTGCAGTGTTTGAGTCTCTGCTAATCATGTGATATTCAGAAGACTTCTTGAACAAAAATCTTGGAATTTTGAATTGTGAAAGATTGATTTGATTGATGGTACAAAACACTGAGAATTGTACTGCCAGCAGTTTGGCTGTCAACTGACTGTTCAGGTATTGAAACAGCAGTTAGAAGTGAAAAATCAACAGTCAAAGTTAATTTTCTTTTTTGTTGTTTTTGTTTTTTTGTTTTTGTTTTATGCGAAAAATGAAAGTTTATTTACATGACTTGTTAGAAAAACACAGACATAATAAATAACTAATATTTACCGTATGCGGGCAAACTTACCGATAATATCCCTGAAAATCATTTAATGCACAGAAATAGAAATATTTGACTGGCAGAAAAACACACAAAATATTATCTTAGTAATTAAGCAATATTATGACAAATAGTACAACATTTAATACTGACAGTACAAATATTACATACTACATTGAACAGTACGACAAATGAACGGTACATTTAAGAAATAAGAAATACGGCAAATTTTAAGAATGAGGATTTGATTTTTGAAAAAGAGATTTGAAAAGATTTTTGAAAATAATGGAATATAGTACAAAAATTAGTGGGAAACAAAAGATAATAATAATCTACTTGTTACCAGTACAGTCTGAGTTTCCTGATTCTGCGCCTGCAAAAAGATTTAACTCTGTACCAATTGTGTCAGTACTATTTATCTGTAAATAAATAAATAGCATGTGTGAAGTAATAAACAGTATTTGGTGTTTGCGTAAGAATAAATTCAACTGCAAGCCAAATTACTGTATAAGAAAAATTCTAAAAACTAAGTATTTCATATGTCAGGATATTTGTTGAATAAAAAATCCCATGATTATATGAGACTCTTAATTTTCAGATTGGAGTTTTCTTGAAAAATATGTGGGCAAATTTTGGGGTATAACAATGAGGCTGGGGCAATTACTTCAACACTTCATCAGAAACTGAAGTTCATAAGAAATGACAAATTGGTAACCGTATGGGAGAACGAGCTCTGATCGTAAGCAACCTGTCATCATTCTCCGACATAGAACCAAAAGAAGTTGTTGGAACTAAATTCCAAGCACTTTCCTTGGACAAAGGAAAGGAGAAAGCAGCGTCTATCTCTTCATACAAAGATGCAATCCAAGTTGTAAAGGATGGCATTACCAGTAGTTGGGGACACATTAATATTCCTACCAACAACAAGAACAGAACAGGAATTGGATTCTTTCAGACATCATCAAAAGCTATTCCAGGGATTGAGGTAGTTCTCCCTATTCAAGAAACTTTCGGCAGTGGAGGTTTTCTTCAACCTGTTCAACAAACAGTCAATACCATCGGTACGGAAAACACCGATGAAGAGGAATGGTTATCCTATCTTAACAGAGCAGGATACATCTCCCTACCAGAGTCTGATTCACCTTGCGGTTATCCGACTAAAGGATCTGAAAGTAAGACTCAACCAAGCAGTGATGAAGTTACTGACAGCTTCACCACCAGAAATCATGGTTCATCAGAAGAAGTTCCTCCTATCCCCGAAGAGACTTGGGATACATTAGGAGAACCAAGCGGAAAATTCGACTACATGGTGAAATACTCCGCTCCTGAAAGTTCAAGAATCTCTCTTGAAGATATTGTTCCAACTGGATGGAACATTGATTATGAGTACCTCTCTCAGCCAAAAGAGGTGTATAACCCTTGCTATTCATCATCATCTACTGGTGAAATCATCATTGAGGATTTTATCCCCAAGTCACCTTCCGAGACTACGGATCTAGAGTTCACATATCTAGTCAATGCCATCTTGGGAGAAGAGCAAGACCAAAATACAGAAGAGGATGATCTCGAAAGTGTCTCCGACAACGAGTCTCTCCATTCAGAAGATTGGAAGTTTCCTCAAAAGAAAGTCCGACATACTCCACTTGGAAATGGGTATGCTCACACCGCTCAGTCTGCTGAAGTAGAAGAAGATCGTCTGAGTGTTGCAAAGACAGTGGTTGGTAAATCAAGACCTACCACAGGCCAGCTTAAGCCTAAGGTTCCAGATTACTTAGTGCACAATGGGGTTCGCCACTACTGGACAGCTGTTGAAGTTTCAACTGTTGTTCGCACTCCTAAGTAGGAACTTTCACCGTTATTTTGTCCTCTCACCATAGCCCAGGGTGAAGAGATGTTTCATAGGGCTTTGCATTTTACTATTTCCTAGGAAAATGTCCCTCTTTGCTTCGCCCAAAGCAATAGAGTTTTGTTTTATAGGGTCTTTGTTTCAAGAAATGACTGTCCATAAATAAAAATGTCATTCTGTTCCTTCGTTTAGTTTTTCCCTTTTCTTTTTTCGGAAATTGGTAATCCTAAAAAACACCCTTAAAAAACATCAAATATTCCATTAACTGCATACACCGAGTCTTCCCTCGTTGTCTAAATAAAACTTATCACACATATGCAGATTAATCATAAAATACCCCGTTGAAACGTGCGATCGTATGACTTCTCCAAGCTTTGAGTTTCCTGTATTCGAGGCAGAGGAAGAAGAAGACGAAGAAATATCAAAGGAAATTTCACGGTTACTTCAACAAAAGGAAGAGGCCATTCAACCATACAATGAGCCTCTAGAGATCATTAACCTTGGTTCCGATGGAAACAGAAAAGAGGTTAAGATTGGAGCTTCGCTCAGTTCAGAGATCAGAGAGAGTTTGATACAGCTGCTCAAAAAATTCTCAGATGTCTTCGCTTGGTCTTATCAAGATATGCCAGGGTTGGATACCAGTATAGTGGAGCATCACTTGCCATTAAAAGCAGAATGCCCTCCGGTCAAGCAAAAATTAAGAAGAACTCATCCAGAGATGGCCATGAAAATCAAAGAGGAAGTTCAAAAGCAGATCAACGCAGGTTTCCTCGTCACTTCAGAATACCCTCAGTGGTTAGCTAACATTGTTCCCGTTCCTAAGAAAGACGGAAAAGTCCGCATGTGCGTCGACTACAGAGATTTGAACAAAGCTAGCCCTAAGGATGATTTTCCTTTACCACATATTGATATGTTGGTAGACAGTACAGCAAAATCCAAAGTGTTCTCATTCATGGACGGATTTTCAGGATACAACCAAATCAAAATGGCACCTGAAGACATGGAAAAAACAACTTTCATCACCCCCTGGGGCACGTTCTGCTACCGTGTTATGCCTTTTGGACTAAAGAACGCAGGGGCAACTTATCAAAGGGCCATGACTACGCTTTTCCACGACATGATGCATAAAGAAGTGGAAGTCTATGTGGATGACATGATTGCCAAATCAGAAAATGAAGAAGATCACATACAGAATCTGACAAAGTTATTTCAACGCTTACGGAAGTTTCAGCTTCGCCTGAACCCCAACAAGTGCACCTTTGGTGTCTATTCAGGAAAACTCCTTGGTTTCATTGTCAGCAAACGAGGAATTGAAGTAGATCCAGACAAAGTCAAGGCAATTCAAGAAATGCCTTCGCCCAGAACCGAGAAACAAGTTAGAGGATTTCTTGGACGTCTGAATTACATCTCGAGATTCATATATCTCATGACTGCAACTTGCGCTCCTATTTTCAAACTTTTACGGAAAAATCAAAGTTGCGTATGGACAGACGATTGTCAGAAAGCGTTCGACAGCATTAAGGAATATCTGCTCGAACCACCCATCTTGTCTCCTCCAGTGGAAGGAAGACCTTTGATAATGTACTTAACCGTCTTAGAAGATTCCATGGGTTGTGTCCTTGGACAGCAAGACGAGACAAAGAGAAAAGAGCATTCCATTTACTACCTGAGCAAGAAATTCACTGATTGTGAATCCCGCTACTCCATGCTCGAGAAGACGTGTTGTGCTTTGGCCTGGGCTGCCAAGCGTCTCCGCCAGTACATGATTCGACATACTACTTGTTTGATCTCTCATATGGATCCAATCAAGTACATATTTGAGAAGCCTGCCTTAACTGGGAGAATTGCCCGTTGGCAGATGTTGTTATCAGAATATGACATTGAGTATCACGCACAGAAAGCCGTGAAAGGAAGCATTCTAGCTGAGCACCTGGCTCACCACCCACTCAATGGTCATGAATCAACCAGTTTCGACTTTCCGGACGAGGACGTCATGTACCTCAAGATGAAAGATTACGACGAGCCACTACCAGACGAAGGACCTGAGATAGGATCCCAGTGGGGCTTAATCTTTGATGGAGCTGTCAATGCTTATGGACGAGGAATTGGGGCATTCATTGTTACACCTCAGGGTACCCATATTCCATTTACTGCCAGATTAACTTTCAAATGCACAAACAATGAGGCCGAATATGAAGCCTGCATCATGGGTCTCGAAGAAGCCGTGGATCTAAGAATCAAACACTTGGATGTATACGGAGATTCTGCTTTGGTCATCAATCAAATCAAAGGAGAATGGGAAACACGCCAACTAGGGCTAATTCCTTACAAAGACTACGCGAGAAGATTGTTACCATTCTTCGACAGGGTAGATTTTCATCACATTCCTCGTGAAGAAAACAATTTGGCTGATGCATTAGCCACACTCTCTTCCATGATTAGGATAAATCATTGGAATGACATTCCTCGGATCGATGTTATGCGCCTGGATAGGCCCGCTCATGTGTTCACAGTAGAAGCAATCATCGACGACAAACCGTGGTATCACGACATCAAGAACTTTCTTCAAAAGCAAGAGTACCCTCTTGGGGCGTCAAAGAAAGATAGAAAGACTTTGAGAAAGTTAGCTTGTAGATTCTTCCTGAATGAAGATGTTCTGTACAAGAGAAACTTCGACATGGTTCTGCTCAGATGCGTTGACAGAAAAGAAGCAGAAGTACTCATGAGAGAAATACATGAAGGTTCCTTTGGTACTCACACCAATGGACATACCATGACAAGGAAAATACTGAGAGCAGGATATTATTGGCTGACAATGGAGTCAGATTGCTACCAGTATGCAAAGAGGTGTCACAAATGCCAGATCTACACCGATAGAATTCATGTGCCACCATCTCTTCTCAACATACTCTCTTCCCCTTGGCCTTTCTCCATGTGGGGAATCGACATGATTGGAATGATCGAGCCAAAAGCGTCCAACGGACATCGCTTCATCTTGGTAGCTATAGACTATTTTACCAAATGGGTTGAAGCAGCTTCATATGCAAACGTTACAAGACAAGTTGTCGTCAGGTTTATCAAGAATCACATCATATGTCGCTACGGCATTCCTAGCAAGATAATCACTGACAATGGGTCAAATTTGAATAACAAAATGATGAAGGAGCTTTGTGAAGAATTCAAGATCGAACATCACAACTCATCTCCTTACAGACCAAAGATGAATGGGGCTGTAGAAGCAGCTAACAAAAACATCAAGAAAATCATTCAGAAGATGGTCATCACTTACAAAGATTGGCATGAAATGCTCCTGTATGCTCTTCATGGTTATCGTACATCAGTACGTACTTCGACTGGAGCAACTCCTTTCTCCCTTGTATATGGCATGGAGGCAGTCCTACCTATAGAGGTTGAGATTCCATCAATGAGAGTTTTGATGGAGGCAAAATTAACAGAAGCCGAGTGGTGTCAAAGCAGATTCGATGAATTGAACTTAATCGAAGAAAAGCGCATGACAGCTTTATGCCACGGTCAGCTATATCAACAAAGAATGAAGAAAGCTTTCGACAAAAAGGTTCGACCTCGCACAATCAAAGAAGGCGACCTTGTACTAAAAAAGATTCAATCTTTTCTCACAGATTCGAGAGGGAAACGGACTCCCAATTATGACGGCCCCTACGTGGTCAAGAGAGCTTTCTCAGGAGGAGCCTTAATACTCACGACTATGGATGGAGAAGAATTCACCCCGTCCTGTGAACGTCGACGCAGTCAAGAAATACTTCGCCTAAATAATTAAAAGAACAGCTCGCTAAGTTGAAAACTCGCAAAGAGCGGCTTAGGCAAAAAAGAGCGTCTTGGTGAATCGAAAACCCGAAAGGGCGATTCAGGCAAAAATTAGAGACATAAAAAAAATATATTGATCAATCCCGGTAGACTTAAAACCCGAAAGGGGTAGTTTACGCAAAAGTTAGGGATATGTGGCAAGTAACTGTGTTCAGGACAAACTTGATCATTCAAAATCCATAGCGGAGTATTCATCATCAGCAGGTCATCTTCTACGAAGCACGAATACAGTGCAACTCGGAGTGGAAGGGAAAGATAACGGTCGTCACGTTTCATCGTAGCCATTTTCCCAAAAATTACCAATTTCCAACTTTGTAAATACTCCATGGAATCAAGCATTTGGCTGATTACCATTCCATATATAATAATTTGAGCCTTGTGCTTTTCCTTTGCAATCTAGTCTTATTCAGTTTCTTGGAATGCATTTTAAGTTTAAACAGTCAATTTCTTGAAACAAATGTTTTCATAAAATAAAATGAATTTACTTGCAAAAATAAAGGTGAAATTTCTTTCTGAAGTTTACAAACAATAGGTAGAATGCAAATAGTTGCTCCGAGAACGGTTGAGACTCCGGGAACCAAGTTTTCCCCATGAGGTCGCTTTGCGAACATCTCCCGATGACGGATCTTTACTTCAATTCATATTACTTACTTCGGACAGCGGACAACTGATAACCAGATATTCCCAACAGAGTTCGAACTACAAGAAGAGGACATCTTCTGATCAACAAGAATTCAAGTCGTATCATAGGATTTTACATCTGCGACAATTCTATTCACATTCACTTTACATTTTATCATTGTCATAATATTCATGCATACATTACATCATAATTGCATAGCCGAATCAGGCTTTGATCCTGTGAAATGCCCGAGTCATTGAGGCATGAAATCAAGTTTCCCCTGCAAGTTCCGGAGAAGCTTTTTCCTTCGAGACAACAGTTCATACACAAGGATCTCCCCAAGCAAGTCAACAAATGGTTGTCTCCCTCAAGGAGATAGTTTATTCACTTTTGGAATTCCTCAGCCGAGATTCTCCTGCAGAGCGACATTCAACAGTCTTCTTCAGATAAAATAGTCTGCTTCACATTTTGGAATTCCCTACAGGTTTGGTATTTCCCCAGCAGGGTCGAGAGATGCCACTTTTTCGTCAAAGAAAATAATTCAGGAAATCTGCCGGCAGATCGACAAATGATTCCCCAGCGGAGTCAGCGAATGATAGTCTTCGTCCAGAAGATAGTTCAGATTCCCCAACAAAGTCAGCAAAATGGCAGTCTCTTTCAGCAGAAGACAGTTTGCTCACTTTCTATTATAACAAAAACAGCAAATGGCAGTCTCTTTCAGCAGAAGACAGTTTGCTCACTTTCCTTCACGACAGGGTCAACAAATGGCAGTCTTCCCCGGCAGAAGACAGTGTGTTCCCCTAGCAATTGGCAAATGGCAGTCTTTTCCCAAGAAAAGACAGTTTGTCTGTTAAATACTCAAGAGATCGGCAAATGGCAGTTTCTTCAAACAGTTTGTCTGTTTCAGGGATGTTTAGTTCCCCACAGAGTCGATAAATGGCAGTTTTCCTCTTAGGAAAACAGTTTGTTGATTCCCCAGGCACCAGTCGACGAATGGCAGTTTTCACCCCGAAAACAGTTCGTCCGCCTTCAAACAAAGTCATTAGCCCCTCAAAAGAGCGCGGGCCCATATGACAATCTTTCAAAGATGCCAGGTAAAAAGGGAAGATGTTGAAGTTTCTTTATTACTATCAAATGGTATCTCATCTCCAAGTGCTGATGAGAAGTTTGATGAGGAAACAACCCCTTAAAGTTTCTTTATTACCATCAAATGGTATCTCATCTCCAAGTGCTGATGAGAAGTTTGATGACGAAACAACCCCTTAAAGTTTCTTTATTACCATCAAATGGTATCTCATCTCCAAGTGCTGATGAGAATTTTGATGAGGAAACAAATCTTTGAAGTTTCTTTATTACCATCAAATGGTATCTCATCTCCAAGTGCTGATGAGAAGTTTGATGAGGAAACAAATCTTTGAAGTTTCTTTATTACCATCAAATGGTATCTCATCTCCAAGTGCTGATGAGAAGTTTGATGAGGAAACAAATCTTTGAAGTTTCTTTATTACCATCAAATGGTATCTCATCTCCAAGTGCTGATGAGAAGTTTGATGAGGAAACAAATATTTGAAGTTTCTTTATTACCATCAAATGGTATCTTACCTCCAAGTGCTGGTAAGAAGTTTGATGAGGAAACCACCCCTTAAAGTTTCTTTATTACCGTCAAATGGTATCTTACCTCCAAGTGCTGGTAAGAAGTTTGATGAGGAAACAAACCTTGAAGTTTCTTTATTACCATCAAATGGTATCTCATCTCCAAGTGCTGATGAGAAGTTTGATGAGGAAACAAATCTTTGAAGTTTCTTTATTACCATCAAATGGTATCTCATCTCCAAGTGCTGATGAGAAGTTTGATGAGGAAACAAATCTTTGAAGTTTCTTTATTACCATCAAATGGTATCTTACCTCCAAGTGCTGGTAAGAAGTTTGATGAGGAAACAAACCTTTGAAGTTTTTATTACCATCAAATGGTATCTTACCTCCAAGTGCTGGTAAGAAGTTTGATGAGGAAACAAACCTTTGGAAATTTTCTCTTTATCTGAGATATTGTCCAAACACAACTAAGGCCAGTTTCGAGATATGGACATCCGAAACAAGGGGGAGGTTGTTTACCTTTTTCTAAGTATCAACACTTAGTTAAAGAAGATGGATTGCGCATCCTACATTGCCATCCATTCACCAGAATCCACATCAAGTATTTCTGCAGGAGTTTGTCTCCTCATCCCCCTCCAAGTGCGACAACAGGATCAAATCATGCAAAGATTTTGTCATCTCAGGAGCGCCCAAAATTCGGGCATTCTTTGATATTTAAGTCTCTTTTACGCGGGAGAGATCGAGATATCAATCTCTCTCCCTCCAGATAAAAGACACTTAAATAGGGGCATCTGTCATACCCTAATTTTTGACCCCCCTGAGATGACATATCTTCAGGATTTTCATCAAGTCAAAGTAAGTACCCAGGGCAGTCTGGCATTCAATCGAGGGTGTTCAAAGACAAGAAAACTCAGGCAAAGGATCAATCAATAGAGGGATTAGTCTCTAATACAATCATGAGACTCAAAAGCCTCATTATTTCACCTATGATTGATTAGACACCCAGTCATCTAAGTACAGAATTACTCAGATCAACAGACTAGGGTTTGGAGCCTATCAAAGACTAAAATCAGGGATCACCTTTGCGAAACCCTAAAAAACCCCAGGGGATCATTCAAAGACATCAATCATCTTCAAATAGCTCATATGACAAGATCCACTGGACATCACACCTCAATTCAAAGTCTACACTCATCATTGTCCTCTGGTCGACAATTAGGGTTTTTGACCTAATTCACCAAGATAGTTGACTTTTAATCAGCGCATGGATCCAAAACTCAAGACATGATTCAAGAATCTCTACTACCTCAATATAATCTATTTACATCATTCATTTGAGGAGAAGATCTTGATTCTACACAAAAGTCCAAATCTCACCATATCTGGAAAAAAGTCAACTGTATGGGATCACCATTGACTTTTAAGATTTTTGGTCAAACCATGACTTTCAAGGATCAATATCATCAATATATGGATATTAAAGTCATTTGACCAAAGAAATTCAAAGAAATTCATCAAAAAGCAAAAAGTCGGGAATTAGGGTTTTTGAGGGCACTGTGAGAACTCAAAATTTCACCTACACAACTCAATAAACTTCCAACATGAAAGTTGTAGATCTTGCAAAATAAAACAACATCTTACAAAGGAACTTTTTTCAAAAGATCAATCATTTAAGAGTTTTGGAAATTTTGGAGATTCCTTGGGTGATTCAATCAATCAAAAGATCTCACAAATTTGCCAAAGGATTCTGAAGAAACTCCAAACTAATGATTTGAAGTAGATGTTTAGGGCTTTCCAAATTGTGTTCAACCTTCTCCAAATTCATTTTGAGCTAAGAGTTATGCTTGTTCAAAGTTGGCCTCATGAAGTGAAATTATAGGTCATGCATCATTTTGGAACTTTGAAATTTTGTGCACATGACCTCAATTATGGATGCTACACGACCCATAACACATCTGAAAACATGCCATGCATTCATTTTCACCATACCATAAGGATTGAAGAAGATTCTAAAAACAAGAACATGTGATTATGTAATGATTACATTTGTGAATTTATGGCAAATTGATGAATCACCCAAGGAATCTTCTCACCAACCAATTAGAGCTCATTTCTGGCTCAGAATTGTCCCCTAAGATCAAGCAAAATCGAGGGCTAGGGGATTGATCAAATGGAATCAAAATTCTCATCATTGCATAAGAGATATTTGCAAACTTCCTTCATGCTTAAGAAACCAAACTTCTTTCATTAAGCAAGCTCACTCTTCTGCAACTATACTGAACCAATTGCCTATAAATAGAGGCCTCATTCTCATTCAAAAAACACACCAAAGCAACAGAATTCTTGCTTTCTCTTTTCTTTCTTCATACTTAGTTTTTTCAAAGGTCCTTTGGCAAGAAGACTCGGATTCTTCAAACCAAAGCTCTCTCTTTGAAAATAAGTATTCAAACACATTGAGGGAGGCATTTAGAGGTGATCCAAACCTCTGGAACACTTCTGGGCGTGGAGAATCATCACCTCCACCTCTCATTTGGAGCACTTGCAGTTGGAGGACCATGGAGTAATTCAGGAAGTTTCAAGCCAAGCCAATCATCCAGGCACACTCCTCAGGTCATAGTGAAGCTAACCAGATGGCTGCAGCTCATCTGTAACTCCAAATTCAACAACCTCCATGTCTACTTGAAGCTTAAATCGAGGGAGGTCCATAGAGCAATTCAGAAGGATTCAAGCTCCAATAAGCATTCAGTTAACATCATTGAGTCTCAAGGAAGCTATTGAGATCATTCATTCAAACCCAGGTGCTCTCAATCATCCTCACGACCTCTATTTTCAGAGGTAAGTTCCTGAACTTCACTTCTTTAATTTAAGCACTCTTTGAGTTAAAGCTCGATTCTATCTTGTTTAGCATCATCAGAGGATTCTAAACCCTCTATCATCATTCATTTATCTTTCAGTATAGCCATTTAATTTGATTTTTAAGTTTTAGGGTTCTTCACGATTTCTGGTAAATTAGTTAGATGTAGTTAATATCAGTCTATGTTAGTTACATATTTAGAATCGTGAGTGAATTTAGAACAAGTTTCATCTTTATATCGCTGCAAATGGTTGAGAATTGAGAGAGTTCAGAAATCCAAATCGTTGGAGCTTGAGGAAGAAGATGACAATGGTTGTGGCGCGCAAATTTCAAACCTCAGGGCAGAGTTTATTTTATATTTAATGATAGGTGTTTCATAAACGACTGAATAACTTGCCCTAGTGGCCACACATGCGCTCTTAGTCTCCTCATGCCCAAAGTCTGGGGTTCGAATCCCCCTCGCCCCAGACTTTTTATTCCTTTTATTTTTTTTTCATGATTTACACGCTTATCTGAAAAAATATAATGTGTTGGATGTGTATCACTATCACCATGCGCGCGCTGGCCCAGTGGTTTGGTTTTGGGTATGTGACCTAAAGGGCGTGAGTTCAAGCCTTGGTGGAGACATTCCTAATTTTTTATCACTTGTCACACCTATTTTCTTCACAACTTCACACAATTAATTCACCTATCAAATTAAATCATTTTCACTTCATTTTTCATACACCTATTATTTAATATATCTATTTTGTGAATAGTCAAAAAATCATAAAAATATTATTTATTTCATGTATTTTAATTAGGTTTAAAGTAGTATGTTTTTAAGTGTTTTCTTAAATACTTTAAATATATATTGTCACTTTATTTTAACCTAATCATTTTGTAAATAACTTTATGATAAAACCCTAATTGTTTAGGTCTTAATTAGGTAAAAGATCTTTATTTTTACCTTAATTAAGTTGACTTTTTGTCAATTTTCAAAACTGTTTTCAATCTCCGAACAAATCAAATGATTAAGGTTCTTAAACAACAGAACCTTATATCATTTACAAATCATTTTCAAATTGCTCTCATAACCAGTACTGTAAAGTACTGGGCCTCTAATAGAGTATAAGTCCCAAAAACCTTCTCTTCTTAGCTTGTTTTCAAAACTGTATTTTCAAAATCTTCTTTCTGTTTTCAAAACATTCTTCTGGTATTTGAAGGGCATTATTCCCGGTGAAACTCTTCAGATACCTATGTGACCTTTGTCCATCTTCATTTCTTCTGTTTTCAAAAACCATTAACTGTTTATCCTATATATTCAACTGTTATCCATCAATTACTGGTAAGGCTTTGTACATACTTCTTCAAAGGCCTCCACTCCATCCAGGTTAGGCTTTACAAGCTTTCAATTTACAGTCTTTATTTAAATTACTGTCAAATATAAACTGTGCATATATTAGTTTAGAACTACGTTTGAGTATAAACCTTAGGACAGTTAAACTATATATATATATATTATAGGAATATGACCTAGGATTGAGAATGTCTTCCCGGTGAAGGCTCTTTCCTAATTAGAGATCTGTAGTTCAAACCCCCAAGATGAATTATTCCCGGTGAAACATCTTGGCAAAAACCTTAGAATCAAAAAAAATAGGACACATCCACCCAAAGAGGAATTATTCCCGGTGAAACCTCTTACCCATTTTCTTAGAGCCAAAATAAGTTCAAAACTACATAGCTTTCTCTTGTGCTATAACAAGGACCCTCGATTAGCCTCCTCTTGGGCTTTGTACAAGGACCCACAGGCTTCTTAAAAGCATTTCCAGCTTCCTCTTGAGCTTGTATACAAGGACCCATCAGGTTTCTTATAAACATAGGAACAGGTCTTTAGTCACCTTTTAGCCTACCCTGGTGAGTTTTCTTCCAATTTAAACCAGACTTTAAACAAGCTAAGTTTGTCTCAATTTTGCATTGAGTACACCTTTTGGAATGAGAGACATGGACAGTCTCTGTCACCCTTATCTCTATCAATCTTCCTTAGCAGAGTCTAGGATCCATGTTTACTTCTCCTCAGCATGTGTCAGCCTTCATCTTGGGCTTTAAACAAGAAGTCTCCACTAGATAATCTTTCTGCCAATCATTTTCAATAAAAACCCCTGGAAAGGGTTAGCCTCCAAATCATTTCTTTCATTTCAATAAAAACCCCTGGAAAGGGTTAGCCTCCAAATCATTTCTTTCATTTCAATAAAAACCCCTGGAAAGGGTTAGCCTCCAAAACCAATTAACCATTTCAATAAATTCCCTGGAAAGGGTTAGCCTCCAAAATCATTCTTTCATTTTTATAAAATCCCTGGAAAGGGTTAGCCTCCAAAGTCAATTAATAAATGTCAAAAATAAAGATTCATTTCTCTTAGGAGATGATTTCCCCAAAAAAGTCAAAACCCCTGGAAAGGGTCAGCCTCCAAAAACATGATAAAGTCAGTCTTTTAACAGACAAATTCACCAGCTGAGTCAAAATCCCTGGAAAGGGTTAGCTTCCAAAGAAAAACAGTCTTTTAATAAATAAAATCTCCTCAATAGAGTCAAAACCAACAAAAACAGTTAGCCTCAACCTTGGGCTTCATACAAGGCACCCAAACAATAAAACTCCCCTGTCAAGAGTCAGCCTCAACCTTGGGCATTGTACAAGGCAGATAATAGAGTCTCCCCAGTGAGTTCTTCATCATTCAGTAGCCACAACCTTGGGCTTTGTACAAGGCAGATAAACCATATTTTCATGTGTCAAAGATTCCTAACACCTAGGATCTTTTCCCCATAGAGTCATCCATACTCAGTTTATTTAAGAGTCTGCCACAACCTTGGGCTTTGTACAAGGCAGAAAATAATGTTTTCCCTAGCTAGAGTCAGCCACAACCTTGGGCTTTGTACAAGGCACATAAAATAGAGTCATTCATTCAATTATCCTCAGCAATTAGCCACAACCTTGGGCTTTGTACAAGGCACACAAATAGAGTCTCCCTAAGTAGAGTCAGCCTCAATTCTGGGCTCTGTACAGAACACAAAAATACCCTGTAATTAATCCCCAATGGAGTCATCTCCCAGAGTCAATAATAATTAATAAATTAATCAAAAAGCCTCAAGCTTGGGCCTCATACAAGCCATCTAAAGTCAAATCTTTTATACAGTAGATAGACATAGCTTATCTCTATAGAGAGATATTTTTACTACTCTACCACATTCAAACAAACAAACATTTCAATTTCAATTTTAATCCAGTCTCCCATTTAGGATTTTGAAAAGCATGAGCTGGCAGTAAAACCCAGACATGTGGTAACTTTCCCTAATTTGGATGAGCATCTTTCTTTCATTTAAGAGGCATTTGACTGGTATACTTGCACATACACAAGTAAGGTCCCCCTCTTGAATGAAATGAATCCAGTTATTCTGTCACTCTTTTAAATGTTTGTGGTAGAATAGTACGAATACCTCTCTGTAAAGATGATTTCATGCCTCTTTACTATAGACAGAGATTAAATTCAAAGCTTCAACCTTGAGCTTCAAGCAAGGCACCAAAAACATTTAATTTCCCTAGTTAGTTCCCCGAACTACATTAAGCTCTGACTTCCACTAGGGATATGTAGGCATGAGGTTCACAAGGAATCTCAGCGAGCTAATAAAATACCAAAAATAGTCAGTCTGTCTATCTGTCTGTCTTTCTTTTATTCAATTCAATTCTCTCTCCTAATACAAAGGAGAAACTTTCCCAATCATTAGCAGCAAACACAATCACAATGACACAGAGAAGGTTCCTGTAGAGTACTACAGATATGTAGGGTGTTTAAACACTTCCCTATGTATAACCGACCCCCCGGACTCCAGAATTTCTAGTCTATGTGAAATCCCCACACTTAGCAAACTCCTAGGGTTTAGTTGAGATCTTTTTTTCCCTTTCCTACTCGTAGGACCAATAAGAAAGTTCGTGTGATATCGTAGGAAGAACTGAAACAAAATTCATCCCACCACGGGCGTATTCTCCTTCCAAATTTCGCGTAAAGGGTTTAGCGTGCCGTCCTCCCAAGTGAAACGGGGAGGTAAAGAAAACGACCACCACAGTTGATGGTTACTCTATAAATCAGGCTGAGGAACATGAGTGAGCTAGATGGAATTTTACCATCCTGCATAGCATGATAGATATCTATTAGGGCCCAATATTGAATTAGACAAGGGTTACACGGTCTATGCCTTGTGTTCAATATAAATATTAGAAAAAGTGTAATTATACATACAAACATTAGCACAGAAAAATTTTGTCAAATCAAATAAAATTTTCACGACAGTGTAAATTACAGTGTACTTAAGAGAATTATAAAACGTCATAAGCTACGGTGCACTTAAGTGAGTTGTAGAACACCGTAAGGTATGGTGCACTTAAGTGGAATATGAAATATCGTAAGGTACCACTCACTTAAGTGAAATGATGTACACTGTAAGGTACAATGCACTTAAGTAGGCGTTTTCACCTTGCAACACACAAGTGGTTTTACAATAGAATTGTTGTGCATAAGCTTTTTCACTTGATGAAATTCAGTTTTGAACCCTAGTTGTATTCTCTCTTTCTCTATCTCTATCTCACTCAAGATCTTCATTATTAGCAGATGACACTAAGATTAAAGGAATTATGTTTGTGTGGACTTAGGATAGGCGTTTTTCTTTGTCCAACACTTATGATTGTTCATCTAATTATGCATCAAAGGTTTTAATTGCCACAAAAGGTAATCGTTTCTATCACTGATCATGCTCATTCGTAATGAACCTTCTCAAGGTTAAGCTCACAAATCCCATTATACAAGAAAATTGAAGTTTTAAGTTTACTTCCAAACAAACAACAAATAATGGACAAAAGAAGATAGCATTCCTTCCAAACACAAACAAAGCTTCTAGCAATTAGTCCCCAAACTAAACCAAGATTTTATACAGACTTATCTCAAATCAATATGGAGTTTTGAACTAGTTATTCTCCTAAGAACCAAGTTTTTACACGGGCTGACGACGAGTTGAAATGAGATTTTACACCAGACTTATCTCAAAGTAAGTAGAGCCTTTACACCGGGATGATATCAAGAACCGATAAGAAGAGTTTCTACTAGTTATCTTCAAAAAACCACATAGACAACTTTTCCTTAAGTGGCTCAATGCACAAACCAAACAGAGACTTAATGTAGTTTCTCTAAGATTGGCATGCATTTTGGTAAAACCAACCTAGCAGAAGCATGTTGGATAAAATGCCATATCATACAGATTTCAACATGTCGAACAAGATATTACAACAAGGCAAGTATGACATCGTGTTTACAGGAGCTGGTTTGTCTAGTGTATCAGCCGTGTTATTAGCTACAAAATATTTTGGAATATTCAGTTAGCTTATGTGTCATCCAAGTTCGATTCAATCAGAGATACATGTTGGTTTTCATAATTTCTATAATTGGATACAACTTAGAAAAGTTTGGATTGAAGACCTATTTTCTTGGAGATCAAGTAATAGACTTTGTGCAGCCTCTTTGCTGTGATTTTAAAGCCTAACCCAGGTTATACTAATCCTATAAATAGACTGGTCTTAAACTAGTTTTAGGTGGAACTGATATTTGTATTTTGTTAGGGTTCTAGGAATCCTTATTTGGTTGTGTTGTACGTTCCATAAGTGTTCATTCACAAACCTTTAGGTGTTGAGTGTTCAATCTCCGAAGCTGTTAAGCAAGGAGAGTTATTGCCAGTTCTCATAAGCTGTTAAGTATTGATAATTGTGTGTTTTTGAAGAGTGTCTTCTTGTTTGTTTAAGTGTGTTGCTTGTCACTGGTTGTGACTGAAGGGATTTGAGTAGGGCCTCATACTTAAGTGAGTCTTAGGTAGAAGTCATAGGAAGGGTAGCAATTAAGTGAGAAGTTGTAAATGGGGGAGTTTAACTTTGAACTAATACTATTGTATATTGATTTCATCCGTGGCTTGGTAGCCCCCAGAGTAGGAAGGTTGACCCGAACTGGGTAAACAATTCTTTGTGTCGTTTTACTTTTCTGCACTGTTTGTCGTTACTATTACTAACTTGTTCGATAGCTGGTAGTTCTCAGATATTAGTGTCGCGACATCTCATTCAATATCACATTTCTGATACCAAAATTTCACTTAAAAATAAATACCTCAACCAAATCTTTTAATGGGTTTAACTTTGAAATCAAGCAAACATTTCATAAAAAAGATATATTCACTTAAGATAAAAAATATTGTTCAATCGGTGGTTTTATGGTTGGCATTAATTTTACTAAAACATGGTTCTTAATATTTCTAAAACATGGTTGAAACATCTTGACCAACTGTCATAAAAGGTTCTACTATCATGAGTTTTGACAGATGTTCTGCCAGATGTTATGATATGCTATACTAGAACATCATGACAATTCAGACTAGTTTTATTCCTTAAAGATTTGATTGAAAAATATGAGATTCTGGAAGACTCGGGAACTCATACAGGTGCAGCGAATCAAGGAGTTTTGAGGGACAATGGATATTTGATTTTGTTTCATAGAAAGGATCTTGGAGACTTTTTTAGGAAACTTTGATTTGATTTGATTTGTTCCTATTTTCTGTGAATATCTTGAAGCTGATTGAAAAGGGAAAAGATTTGATTTGATTCAAGAGTCCAAGCCCATACTGCAAAATTCTATAAATAAGGACTTTCTAAACTTAAAATTGCAAGCATTAACAACAAGAAAACGTGGGTGCAAATAAGG
The DNA here is from genome assembly GCF_029867415.1 of Vicia villosa. Lineage (NCBI taxonomy): Eukaryota > Viridiplantae > Streptophyta > Magnoliopsida > Fabales > Fabaceae > Vicia > Vicia villosa. Next base: position 68,921,632 of record NC_081184.1, on the reverse strand, counting down.
GTTTAGTGTTTTGGGAGTCTTTTCAGGGTTTAGTGTTTCTCTTTGTATGTCACTCATGTATACTTTGATGAATTAATTTTGAATGATTGTTACTTGATTGTATATCAAATTATTGTTCTCACTCGTGAGCTTTCAAGCAAGGAGTTGAGTATTGTTCTTGGTTGAAGCTTTTAAGTTAGATTAAGTATTGTTCTTAGTTAATGTTCTTGACTAAGTATTGTTTATTAGAAATGAAATATTCTATTCGGTTCTTTGGTACAATTGTGGGGATTGTAACTATTTTATCAGTGAGGTGATAGTGGAAAGTGAGAGGGGATTCTCATATCTAGGAGGTTCCTAGGTAGAAATTTCATAAAAGTAGTGATTTGGTGATAAGTTGTAAACTGGGACTGTTTAGGCTTTGAATTAATACTATTATAGTGGATTTCCTTTCTGACTTGGTACCCCTAGAGTAGGTAACGTTTCACCGAACTGGGATTAACATTTGATTGTGTTATTTATCTTTCTGCAATTTATTTTCTGCACAATCTATTTTCTGTCAGCAGGTGATATTATAACATATGTCCTGACATTGCGTTTGTGTTGAGACATTTGTCTTGACATCTGTATTGCAAGTGCCAGAATTTCAAATAGCTCTTGGTGAATTTATAATATTACCCTTTCAAAAAAAAAGTTCTTACTTATACATAAGAACTTTTGTCAAAGAACTATAGCCTAATTTATGTGAGCGAAAGATAAAATATTTTATAAAGAGCGAGGAAAGTGAGAAATATAATGTTTGTGGATGTGAAAAAGTGTGGGGAGAGGCCTCTATTTATAGGCCAAAGGTTTGTGACAAAAAGAATACAACCCATGAGCAAAAATTAGGCTCCAAAGCTTTCTTTGAGAAATATAGGCTATAAAATTGGTTTTAAAGAGTGTGTGATTTAGCCATAATACTTTACGGAAATTCCCTTGTGTTTTTATAAGACATCATCATTCAGACACGATCAAATGAGCTTTCATACTTCCTCTTTTTCACACTCTAAAGCTTCAATACTTTTTCCAAATACATCAATCATATAAGCACTTTGCTTAAGTCTTCTTGGAGATGAGGCTTAATATATCTTCAAGTCAAACGTCATCATCATAGAGTATGAATGGTCATCATTAAACCCTAACTCTTCATCTTTGTTAGAAGGAAGACCTTGAACAAACTATCGTGTGCATTTTTTATTGCTTGAAATTTTTTCTTGTCTTCACGATTAAATTCGGGTTACATCTTCGTGAGTTAACATCAAGGTTAGGTTGCATCTTCACAAGTTCTCATCATCAAAAATATGATAGTTCTAGGAATGTCTAACTTTAGCTTTGATCACTTCTTGATTATACCTGCAAGCACATAGTTCTAAAACTATGACACACTAAACCTCCATCATACCTACAATACTGTCATTAATTTCTCACCTATATAATTCACAACTTAGAAGCATATTTCTCCAATTCATCTTCCTAATGTAAAATTCCTTTATCATCGTTATTTCAAGTGATCATTTCTCTTATGCACATAAACATTCCACCCTACATGTGTCCACCATTTTTAAACTATCATCTTATGAGGATGCTATATGTTGTCATACCCCAAAATTTGCCCGATCTTTTCTTTAAAGGAATACCAAATTTGGAGCCGTGGGGTTTAACATTCATATTGTTAAACTCATTCTCTAATAATCTGGTCAAAACGGGGGTACAATCAGCAGGTATTTTGGGGCCCAAACAGTTGGTCCAATTATCGTATCATAAGGATTTTTATCATTCTCTTTGAGATATTTTACTATAAATTGGTTTTACTGTTTAATTCTCTCATTTTGCACTTTTTATTGAATTTGCAATCTTATTTTATTATTAGTATTATTGTGTTTGACTAACTACTAATATATATTAGGATTATTTTTAGGATTAATAATAGTCTGATTAGAATTAGTATTCTATTTTTTGTTATTTTCAAGGTTAATATTTATTTTGAGCTATTAGGTTAATTGGGCACTAGGCCCATTAGGAAAGAAAACCTAATTTAACTAATATAAATAGGGCTAATTTTAACAAATTGGGGGAGGCCGACAGAAAAAAAAGCTCTCGTTGATTCCAACAATTTCTAACCTTCTTCCACTAACAATCCCATGCACAAAAAGCCATTTTTTACACTGCTAACGATTAACCCATTCTCAATATTGTCGCACGCTCGCAAAAATATGAACAGAGTCGCCACCAATATATTTATCCCAAAGAGGGAAAGGAATATCAGAAAACCTGAGATGAATAAGAACGAGGTCTTTCGACCAGAGATAGGGTACGGGAGTCGGTTACGCAAGGGGAAGGTACTAGCACCCCTCACGCCCATCGTACTCGATGGTATCCACCTATGTTTGTTCTATTCTAAGGGTGTATAAATCTAAAGCTTAATTACTAGGGGAATGCATGCAAATGAAAGAAAAGAAACACGGGGAAAATAAGGTTTATAAATAGTTGTGCTCGCTTAGGCCCCGCGACCTAATGCCTACGTATCCTTTTCAGGAATCAGAGCGCCGTAGTTCGGCTCTTTAGTTTTTGTTTGTTTTTGTGTTTTTTAGTTGAACAGTTACATTCGCACTCCGCTGCTCGACCTCTGGAGTCTTAAGCTGGGAATGGAGCGGAAATAACGTGTCCGATTAAAGAATGCCTCGGAGGCAAGGGAGAAAAGAGATTGGTTTGTGTCTTTTATATGTGATTCCATGATGGACGAAAACCTACTACAAGGCATCGCATCACTTCCTCACTTTGATTAGCTCTGAGCCTTTATTAGATATTTTGAAGTGTTTTTGTTTAGGTGTCTTTTAAGGGAAATTAATTTGTGAATTAGATCATACCAAAAAGAGTTTTGTTTTGCATATTTAGAGAAAGCACATCGAGGCCTACGCCACGACCGTTTCTCTAAATAACGGTTAAGAAATACATCGAGGTTTCACACCTCAATCATTTCTTCTCCGCTAAGTAAAGGAGATACAAAAAAGAGTTCTTTTGTGAATATTTAGAGAATGCACACCGAGGCCTACACCACGATCGTTTCTCTAAACAACGGTTAAGAAATACATCGAGGCTTCACACCTCAATCATTTCTTTCTTCGCTAAGTAGGAAAGAACATACATCGGGGCCTACGCCTCAATCATTTCTTTCTTACTATGAAATATAGTAACGGTATGATCTTCATCGATATTTATTAAGTATTTTAAAAGTTGAAAAGAAAAGAATGAAAACTAGCCTAAAATGAACAACTAGCCTAAGTGTTATGAAAGGGGATTTCTAGATCCTAATGTTATCATGGTTTCTACCTAAGGTTAGGAATAAAAGAACATGAAAATAAAGTCACAATTAGAAGTCAATAATGAGTAACACAATGGTGCAAAGCTATAGACAAGCATGAAGTAGCAAGTCAAAAACATAGTACAAAATGAATTAAAAATACTACTATTTTTTATATTGATTTTTATGGGAGAAATTGAATTACAAGTCAAGCAAAAGACTAAAAAACAAATAGCCTAAAAACTAGTATTTTTTATGATCATTTTTATATGTCAAAAATTCTATTAAGGTCTCAAAATGATGGTGGAAAATTAGCACTTTAATTATTCAAAGAAATAGCAAAACCTAATTGAAATCTAAATTTCAAATAATGGAAATAGGGGGTGCGAAACCGAGTTTTAAGGTGCAAATAGTAATAGGGCGCAGGCCCGAAGGGAAGGCCTCATACAGATTTTTGTCACAACCATTCAGCATCAAAAAAAAGGATAATTCACGGGCCATGGGGGGTGTGGAAATGAATCCGGCCCAAGGATGTTATTGCAATCCAAACTGATTTCATTCAGGTTTTATTATCATTATTTTCAGAAAAAAAAAAAATTGATTAAATGACAGAAATAAAGATAGGAGAGGTGAAATTGAATTAGGGATTAGGTTTTACTCTGAATGTGTCGTTCCTCCTTCTTCGTATTTCCGCCTCTCTCTCAACGAAATCGGCGGTGGCGAGATTCCTTCGCTCAACTCCGATTGCAGCTCCTCTGGTAAATTGCTCCGTTCCACTACGTTACCACGAGGCACGGTTCAATGCTTCACAGATTCTCTCTCATTTCATTCTGATTTCTCCCTCGATTCGTAAAGATTGGAATTCGGAACTCGAAGGTTGTAAGCTCTTGATTCTTCGACCTCTTCTTCTACCCTTCTTCTTGGATTCTTTCTTCTGAATTTGTGCGTGTGTGTGTTGCAGTGACGGCGTTGATGGTGACGCGTGATGATGAATGATGAGGATTGCTTGGTTCGGTCTGAATGTTTGTTGACGGTGAAGGAAGTGATGAAGGCTGAAGACGGAAGAGAATCGTATGGTGACTGAGTGGAGATTGAGTCGTAGAGAGTGGTTGTTCAGGTGTTGAGATGAAGATCGATGAAGATCGTGAAGAGTGTGAGGTGCGAAGCTGCAAAGATGGTGAAGGTTTGGGGAAGAATGATTATGATTAAGGAGATGGAGATGTGAAGGCTTGCAAAGTGTGTGAGGGATTGAGGAAGGTGGTGGCGGAAGTGAGGTTGAACGATGAAGATGAAAGGTGAGAAGTGTGTGGAATGGAAGGTGAGAGGAATGATGATGAATGGAAGAAGCAGGGCGAAGGTGAGAATTGGGCAAGAAATGGTGGAGGATTAAAGTGAAGAGGTTTGTGGAAGATGGAAAATGGAGATCCCCCGAGCTTGAAGATGAAACCGAATATAAATAGGTGATTTCCTCCTCTTCATTCTTCTCCTGAAAATTCTGTTATGATCGATCCTCTTAGCTCTTTTCTGGAATTCTGTTTTTGATTCAGTTTTGTTTGTTAGAGAATCGGTTAGGTAAGTTTGAGTTTTTGTTATGAATTCTGTTAAGGGTAGTTTTATGCGGTTAGGATCTGTTAGAGGCTGGTTTGGCGGTTATGAGTTTGTTAGAGGTTGGAAAGTTAGTTAGGTTAGTTTAGGTAGTTAGAAAATGGTTAGGGACATTTGGTTAGTTGTGAGTTTGGTTCAGTTATGCAGGTTAGAAGAAGTTTGGATTCTGAATTCTGTTTGAGGTTTATGTAGAGTAGTTTAGTTAGAAAATGAAGTTGAAAGTTAATAGGGTAATTGATCAAAGTGAGCTGAACTGGAAAATTGTTTCTTGTTTGATTGATGCAGGTTATGAAAACATGGTTTGCTAGCTAATCTCACTCTCTTTTTCCTTGTGCAGGTTTGGTTTTGGATATGGCAAATGGAAACTAGTGAGGGGTGATGGCTGTGCGGAATTGAAACGTGAAGAAAGAGGATAAGCTGAAGAAACTGTTGAGCTCTAGGATATGAGTCTGTAGAGTTTGTAAATAGTATAAATGGAATGGACCTTTTTTTGTATTTTCTTTGTGATAGAATTGTATTTTTGGTAATGGATTTGTAATGTATTTGAACTTTTGAACTTATAAAAATGTGTATTTTTGTATTCTTCAATTGCAATGAATGTTGACTCTTGAGTGGTATAATGGAGACATTTGGTGTGTGAATTTGGAATGAACAATTGAAAGCAACTGAAATAGAATTTTGAATTGCAGGAATATCATTGATGAATAGACCCTTGCTTGTATGCCTTTGTCTTATAATTAGTTGTCTTGAAGAGATAGCAACAAATAATGTCATGCCATGATGTCTTGTAAATCCACATAATCTTGTGACATAATACTTCAAATGATACAAAGGCCCTTTTTTGAACAAATCCACTCTTAGGAGTAATTTAGTGCCAATGCTTGTATCATAAATAGAAGGAGTGACCTAATTCTGGATGCCAAACATAGAATTACGATGATGATACCAATAAGGGAAGGCCATACACCAGGGTCCTTGATCCTTTAATTACGTATTCGATAAAATGCATGTCTTTATTGATGACCTATGATGCACATGATGTCAAAGCCATAAGCCAATTAGAAATAGAATTCAGGTGGGCAAATTTTGGGGTGCAACAGCTGCCCCTATTTAATCATCTTAAACCTGAAAGTAAGATTGGCGTTAGCCTTTCGAGCATTCGAGGTAGAAGAAGATTAAATACCAAGTGAAACCTGAAAATTTGCCTTGTGAGATAGAATCCACGAAGGAAGGGATGGTGTCATTTTACTGAGGAAGATTGCGTCAATTCTGGATTGAACAGAGTAACCCTGGGTTAGAAATGAAATAGAACTCAACTCTGGGTTGAAGAAGGAGAGTGGGTCGACTCTGGGTCGAGAATAAAAGGAAATCAACTCTGGGTTGAAGGCAATGGGTAGACATCAACTCTGGGTTGAGAGAAGGTAATTCAACTCTGGGTTAGAAATGAAATAGAACTCAACTCTGGGTTGAAGAAGGAGAGTGGGTCGACTCTGGGTCGAGAATAAAAGGAAATCAACTCTGGGTTGAAGGCAATGGGTAGACATCAACTCTGGGTTGAGAGAAGGTAATTGAACTCTGGGTTAGAAATGAAATAAACGTCAACTCTGGGTTGAAAAATAAACGTGGGTCAACTCTGGGTTGAAAGATAAAGGGAAATCAACTCTGGGTTGAAGGCAATAGGTAGATGTCAACTCTGGGTTGAGAGAAGGTAATTCAACTCTGGGTTGAAAGAGGAAAGATGATCAATATAGGAATAAACATCAACTCTGGGTTGAATGGGAGGGAAAGAAGGTAACCGTCAACTCTGGGTTGAGTGGGAAAGGAGGAGTCAATTCTGAATTGAACAAGGGACAACCATCAACTCTGGGTTGAGAGGGAAAGGAATCAATTCTGGATTGAATAAGGGATAACCATCAACTCTGGGTTGAGAGGGAAAGAGAAATCAATTCTGGATTGAATAAGGGATAACCATCAACTCTGGGTTGAGTAAAAGATAACCGTCAACTCTGGGTTGAGTGGGAAAGATAAAAGATAACCGTCAACTCGGGGTTGAGTGGGAAAAGACAAGAGATAACCGTCAACTCTGGGTTGAGTGGGAAAAGACAAGGGATAACCGTCAACTCTGGGTTGAGTGGGAAAAGGAAAGAATCAACTCTGGGTTGAATAAAAGATGACCGTCAACTCTGGGTTAAGAAAGAGGTAACCGTCAACTCTGGGTTGAGTGGGAAAACACAAGCAATAACCGTCAACTCTGGGTTGAGTGGGAAAGGATAATTAACTCGGGGTTAAAAGATGAAAGGAAAATCAACTCTGGGTTGAACACAAAAACATCAACTCTGGGTTGCAAGAGGAAAGATGAACAATTAGGAATACCGTCAACTCTGGGTTGAATGGGGGAGGAAGAAGATAACCGTCAACTCTGGGTTGAGTGGGAAAGGAGGAGTCAATTCTGGATTGAACAAGGGATAACCATCAACTCTGGGATGAGAGGGAAAGAGAAATCAATTATGGATTGAATACGGGATAACCGTCAACTCTGGGTTGAGCGGGAAAAAGGATAAAGGACAACCATCAACTCTGGGTTGAGTGGGAAAGAAACAAGGGATCAACCCAGAGTTGACGTTCAGGAAACCTAAGATGAATAAGAACGAGGTCTTTCGACCAGAGATAGGGTACGGGAGTCGGTTACGCAAGGGGAAGGTACTAGCACCCCTCACGCCCATCGTACTCGATGGTATCCACCTATGTTTGTTGCTATCTAAAGGGTGTATTACTTATAAATCTAAAGCTTAATTACTAAAGGAAATGCATGCAAATGAAAGAATAGAAACACGGGGAAAATAAGGTTTATAAATAGTTGTGCTCGCTTAGGCCCCGCGACCTAATGCCTACGTATCCTTTTCAGGAATCAGAGCGCCGTAGTTCAGCTCTTTAGTTTTTGTTTGTTTTTGTGTTTTTTAGTTGAACAGTTACATTCGCACTCCGCTGCTCGACCTCTGGAGTCTTAAGCTGGGAATGGAGCGGAAATAACGTGTCCGATTAAAGAATGCCTCGGAGGCAAGGGAGAAAAGAGATTGGTTTGTGTCTTTTATGTGTGATTTCATGATGGACGAAAACCTACTACAAGGCATCGCATCACTTCCTCACTTTGATTAGCTCTGAGCCTTTATTAGATATTTTGAAGTGTTTTTGTTTAGGTGTCTTTTAAGGGAAATTAATTTGTGACTTAGATCATACCAAAAAGAGTTTTGTTTTGCATATTTAGAGAAAGCACATTGAGGCCTACGCCACAATCGTTTCTCTAAATAACGGTTAAGAAATACATCGAGGTTTCACACCTCAATCATTTCTTCTCCGCTAAGTAAAGGAGATACAAAAAAAGAGTTCTTTTGTGAATATTTAGAGAATGCACATCGAGGCCTACACCACGATCGTTTCTCTAAACAACGGTTAAGAAATACATCGAGGCTTCACACCTCAATCATTTCTTCTCCGCTAAGTAGGAAAGAACATACATCAAGGCCTACGCCTCAATCATTTCTTTCTTACTATGAAATATAGTAACGGTATGATCTTCATCGATATTTATTAAGTATTTTAAAAGTTGAAAAGAAAAGAAGGAAGACTAGCCTAAAATGAATAAATAGCCTAATGTCATGATTATACCTAATTGTTAGGATTTTAAGGGAAAAGACTAACCTAAAGGTTATGGAGATTATAGGTCCTAAATCCAAAGGAACAAACAAGTAAAATTACAAGCAAAAATTACAAGCAAACAATGATACAAAATTAGTGCAAAAATGACTAAAAGAAAGACTTGAAATATGGTGCAAAACATAGAAGCAAATGATGCAAAATATAGTACCAAAAGTGAATTAGAGGACTATTATTTTTATTGATTTTTTTGACAAAAAACAAGAATTCTAATCAAGCAAAAGAATTAAAATAAAAGCCTAAACTAATATTTTTTAGTGATTATCTTCTAAGTCAAAAATTGTATTAAAAGGTCTAAAAGAAAGTTAAAAATAGTCATTTTATTGTCTAAAAGGAAGTGGGAAAAATCTAAGTAAAAAGCCTAAAATTCTAGCAATTTTAAATAGAGTCAGGGGGGTGTAATCTGAATTACTGGGTGGAATCAGTAACAGGGCGCAGGGCCCTGCCCAAAGGGTTTTTGTTACAGATTTATTGCTTACCAAAAACGGTGATAGCCTGGGCCAAAGGGGAGTATGAATCAGGAATTTCGCTAGGCCCAATGCTAATTGTGATCCACGTCTCTATTATTATTCAGATTTTCTAACCTAGGGCCAAATTTCAATCCAACTATGTGTTAATTTTGATTAAATCAAGATTATGCACCTTTAATTCTCATTAACGTAAATTACCAGATTTTTATGCTGACTTAATATTCAGATCATATACTAAATAATTAACACATTAAATTGAAGAAAATAAAAGGGATTAGGGTTGCATTTTGTACCGATTCAGCTTCTTCTCTCTCGTTCTCGCCTTTCCCTCTCACGCTTTGCTAAAACGGCGCCGGTGACCTTTCGTTCGCTGGTTGAATACGCCGTGAACAACAATCTCGCCACTCTCGCTTTCGTCTCTCTCTCTCAATCAAAGACTCGCGGCGGCGCTATCTTCTTTGATGAGTACTCCGGCCACTCCCTCAGTTCCGATCTTGTCTCGAGTTCTCGCACCAAAGAAGAGAGAGCCAAGAACACGGTGGAAGACTACCTATCGGAGGACCGTCCGGCGCATCTTCGGCAGTTCAGGTATGCTAACTTTTGATCTTTGCTATCTTCTTCTTTCGGATATCAAACGCATTCCTGATGGAGATGTTGGTTCTGTAGTGTGCGTTGAAGATTTGGCGATGGTGAAAGTTGTCGAAGTTGCTGAAGATTGGAGTTGACGGTGATTGATGGTGATCGAATGGTTGCAAAGTGATGAAGGAGTTGCCGAGTGGAGAGTTTAGAGGTGGTGAAGAAGGTAAAATGGAGAAGATGAAGGTGAATCGTAGAAGGGAAGGGTGAAAGTGAAGAAGGTAATTGAAATGAAGAATGGCTGAGATCAATGAAAAATGGTGGAGGAGAGTGAGATTGATGGAGAGTGATTGAAGGTGGGAAGTGAAGGTGAATTATGTGTGAAATGGTGAAGGGAATCGAAGGGAGCGTCAAAGTGAAGATGAAGAAATCGTGGGCTTTAAGTGTGAATGATACTGGTGATATATAGAGGTGAGTTTTCTTCCTGATTTTTCTGTTACTTTCTGTTATGAGATGGTTAGAGACTGTTAGATTTGCTGGTGGTTTGTAACTGATTCTGTTATATGTTTGTAGGTTGGTTAGGATTTGTAACTGACTTTTGGAAATGGTTGTTATGGTTAATTGAAACTGTTAGACAACAGTTAGGTGGTTAGAAAGTAGTTAAAACTGTTAGAGCTTTGTTAATTGATAGTTAGAGACACTAGGTGGTTAACTGTTATGGTAGTTACAAGGGGTTTATTTCTGAATTTAGATAGTGTATTGGTTATGACAATTAGGAATCTGTTAGGCCATAATTTGAAAAAGAGGCTGTTTTGTTCTTTTGGAAATAACCTTGTGTTGCTTTAGTCTTATTGATATGTGTGAATCTCTTTGCAGGTAAAAATATGGTGGCTTCAAGTAATCTCTTCCTCAGCAAAGGTGCATAGCAGTGAATATGAAGTAGATGAAGATAGAATTATAATAAGGATGGCTTGAAGATCAGGGCAATAGCCTTTGAAGAATTCTGTTTGCAACTGTTTGGTGTAGTCTTTTTTGTAACTGTTAGAAATAAATTGTAGTGTCTTTGTACATATAACAAAAGATAGGTATGGTTTGTAATGAGTTTAAAAATTGTGGAATGTGATGTGATGGACTCTTGAAGTTGAGATGAACTCTTGAATTATGTAGTTTAGATTATAAAGTATGTTGAATGGTATTTGAAACATTTGAATGGCAGAGTTTGAATATAGAATAACGAATAATAAGGTTTGGATAATTGATGTTTGGATGAGGTAGAAGTAGTGATGAATCCTGATGAACTTTTGAGACTAACTTTGTCCATATACACCTTAAATCAAACCTTGTATTAATTTACTTCAAGTATCATGCTTGATCATTAGTGTTCCTTTTTTTTTTATTGTACCATGATAAAAAGCCTCACAATTTAGACGAGAAAGATCTTAAACTTCTCGCTTTGAAGAGATAAGAACAAAGAATTTCTCGCCACATTGCCTTATAATCCAAGCCTCACTTGATTAGAGGATATATTATAACTTTGGTCAAGGAAACCCTCAGGTGAAAAATGTTGATTAGACTAAGAAGTTTATAACTCAAACCCTTAACTTCTCCAGTCATGATTAATAAAGAAACACACTTGAATCACCCTTGAATGAAGATGAAAGTAACAATAAAACCCTGGATCTTCAACATCCTTGATCCTAAGTTAAAGTTATTGACAAATGTTGCACGATGTGTATAATGACCTAATGGAAGGATGCAGATGAATGAGAAACATAAGCCAGTTATAAATAAATTGAGATGGGCAAATTTTGGGGTGCAACAGCTGCCCCTATTTAATCATCTTAAACCTGAGAGTGAGATTGGCGCTAGCCTTTCGAACACTTAAGGTGGAAGAGGATTAAATACCAAAGAACCTGAAAATTTGCCTGATGAAAGATAGGATCCACTAGGGAAAGATGGTGTCAACTCCACTAGGGGAAGATTGTATCAACTCTGGATTGATTGAATTAACTCTGAGTTAGAAATGAAATAACATCAACTCTGGGTTGAAAAAAGAAAAGTGGGTCAACTCTGGGTTGAGGAAGAAAGAAAGAATATCAACTCTGGGTTGAGAGAAAGTAATTGGATAATGACTAGGGGTTGAAAGCAGAAAGATGAACAATTAGAAATAATCGTCAACTCTGGGTTGAGCGGGAAGAATATAAGGTGACCGTCAACTCTGGGTTGAGTGGGAAAAGGAATCAACAATGAATAACCGTCAACTCTGGGTTGAGTGGGAAAGGACAACAGATAACCGTCAACTCTGGGTTGAGTGGGAAAGAGAAGAGATGACCGTCAACTCTGGGTTGAGTGGGAAAGGATAAAAGGTGACCGTCAACTCTGGGTTGAGTGGGAAAGGACAAAAGATAACCGTCAACTCTGGGTTGAGTAGGAAAGAAAGAAGATAACCATCAACTCTGGGTTGAGAAGAAAATAAGAAAAGATAACCGTCAACTCTGGGTTGAGTGGGAAAGGAAGAAATCAATTCTGGATTGAATAAAAGATAACCGCCAACTTTGGGTTGAGTGGGAATAGACAAGAGATAACCGTCAACTCTGGGTTGAGTGGGAAAAAGAGAAGTCAATTCTGGATTGAATGAAGGGGGACCGTCAACTCTGGGTTGAGTGAGAAAGGAGAAAAGATAACCGTCAACTCTGGGTTGAGTGGGAAAGAAAGAAATATCCGTCAACTCTGGGTTGAGAGGGAAAAGATAATTAACTCGGAGTTAAAAGATGAAAGAAAGATCAACTCTGGGTTGAACACAAAATATCAACTCTGGGTTGAGGAAAGATGAACATGGTTGACTTTGGAAGATGACACCACAATGGTAACTCTGAGTGATCCAGTGGATTATCAATTGAATGCTTGTAGGGACCTCATCTGATGAGTAACTTGGTTTAAGCTTTACATGCAATGTTTGATTTGTTTTATGCACTTCTGGAGATGCAATGCAATGAATTCTATATGCAGTGTACTGATTGATCATGATTTCTGCTTTGTGGAATAGATTAGGCGGAGTTCTGAAATTCTGTTTGAGAGTCAAGGTAGGGTAGATGCCCCTACTTTATTGATGATTGGATCATGTGGAAAAAATGATAATGAGAATGCAATGATATGCATGATGCATGTATGACTATGGATGGAATGATTGTCTCCAAGATACAAGGAGTGGATGGAGGAATCCTTGCAGGAAGGTTGTTGCTTGAAGGATAGCCCTTGTGAAGGTGAGGTGTTTGGCTTGACTCCTCGACACTTGTCTCGATATCTGACACTTGATTGAAGATGAAGAGATGAATTGTTACTAGCTTGCCCCAGCTTGTATGATCTCTTGAGATAGAACTTTGATAATGCTTGAATCATGGAGATTTGCGATGGACTGCCCCAGTGTCGATCATGGAATGGATGCCCCATATTGAAAGGAACTCTTCCACCAAATGGATGTTTAAGATATTTGCTCGGTGGATGACCAACCTTTGCCTTTGTAAGATTATTCGATGGAATTTCAATGTTGAACTATCCTTGGTATCAAGTACTTACTTTCAAGTTAGAGACAATTCTGTTTTGAAAAGGATAATGAGAATGCAATGCACATGTTAATCTCAAAGAAAAGTTTTATTTGTCAAAATGTTGTACTGATACGAACACAAATGACACAGCAACATTAGGAGTCAGTTTGACATGATTTTACAGTTTGTATGCTTTCGGAACGAACCCTGCTTCAATTAGGACTTTTGAGGGTTGTAACGTGGCCGGGTTCACGGTTTGAGAAACAAAGGATAAAGGCTCAAGTTCTACTTAACCCACCCCTTCTTCGTGATGTTCTCCAGTCCTACGTTCAGCTAGTTCAACACGAGTATTCACTTTTCAGGAAGGATTGTGATGGATGAGGATCCTTTATGGCTTTGGCGGAGGTGGCAGCCACCCTTTGATTCTTTTGTTGATGGTCACAACAACTTGTCCCTTGGAGGATTTTTCTTTTGCTTTGTTTTTTACTTTCCCTAACTTTTGCCTGGACAAAGAGTTTCTTTTGAATTTGGTTTTCGTTGTCCAGCGGGATATGCCCTAATTTTTGCCTAAGTCATTTGCTTCAAAGCTCTTCCTTTCTTCTTCTTTTTTTTTTTGACTTAGCGGGCTTTTGTTTCTTTTTTTTTTTTTATCATGATTCATAACTTTCTTTTAATTCTTTTTGTCTCGTTTGGGAACAAGTTGTATGACTTTTGTGATTGACTTGATGAAAAGGTTGTGACTGCCTTCTTCTTAGTGAATGAGAGACTTCCATTGTGGATAGTGCTCTTCTTCTTTCGTTGTGAGGGATGAGATGTAATTGACCCTCTGATGGAATACCTGAAAGTTGAGCGCTCGGTCGCACTAACTGAAGACTACCCTGCCCCTGGTTAAGATTGAGGATTTTGTATTTTTTGAAAAGAAACTACTACTCCTTAGGCTCAAAGGGGTTGACGAAGGTTTCACTCCCTTATAACTCCAGTGTTTAGGAATTGAAACAATGCTTGTACATCGTCAGCAGGATCTTTGTTCCAAAAGCATTCAGTTAGTAGTTCATGTGTTTTTTGATTTTCATCATTCTCCTTTTTTAGTTGCTTAAGACAAATGAGTGAAGTATCAATGAACATAATAACAAAGATGAAATGATTTGAGAAAAACATGTATATTACATTTTTATTTATTCAAACAGAATGAGTTTCTTACAATGGATAGTACTTGATAACAACAAAAGTAGTACAATTGAAAATACTAAAGAAATCTATACAATGGCAAGTTTGGCCTTATTCTAATGCAAATGAAATGTTTTCTGACAAACATAAAAGTCTTCATGTTCCACTGGTGGAAGCTCCATTGTGAGGTGGCATGGGATTGTTGACCACATTAGGTGCCGCAGGTGTGAATGTAATCTCCTTTGCATCAAGCAGATCCTGAACCTTGTCTTTGAGAACTCTGCACTCTTCAGTGGTGTGACCAGATCCTCCAGAGTGGAATTCACACTTGGCATTAATCTTGTAATTTGGAGGGAGAGGATCAGGAGGAGGCCTCGCTTCAGCTAATTGAATCAGTTTTTGATCAAGCAAGGCGGCGAGAAGTTGGCTATAGGTCATTGGTACACGATCATACACCCTTTTAGGCCTATTCTGCCTCTGTTGACCTTGTCTCTGCTGATAACCTTGTTGTTGGAAACCTTGTTGTTGTTGTTGGACATATTGTTGATAAGGGACCCAAGGTTGTTGACCAACAGGTGCCACATAAGCTTGAGGGGCGGTGGCGGCCACTCGATAGCAAGGAGTTTGATCTTGAGCATAGGTGGCACTGGTCTCGCCTTCTTTCTTCTTGACAAAGTTACCCTGAGGTTTCTTGTACCCATATTGGTTTGCAGCAGCAGCATTGGCGGGATTCTGGATCTTACCAATTTTCAAACCATTCTCAATTCTTTCACCAATCCTGACTAGATCGGAGAAACCAGAAGAAACACTACCAACCATCCTTTCATAATAGTGCCCCTGAAGAGTATTCATGAACATGTCAACCAGTTCGGATTCAGAAAGTGGTGGATTCACTTGAGCAGCCATTTCTCTCCACCTCTGAGCATACTCTTTGAATGTCTCATTGGTCCTTTGCACTTGATTTTGAAGTTGCAACCTAGTCGGTGCCATGTCAATGTTATACTGATATTGCTTGAGGAAAGCATCAGACAAATCCTTCCAAGATCGGATTCTATTACGCTCCAGATTCATATACCAGTTCAGAGGTGCCCCAGATAAGCTATCTTGGAAGCAGTGAATGAGCAATGAGTCGTTGTGGATGTGAGAAGCCATCTTACGACAATACATGATGATATGGCTCTTCGGACAGCTCAAACCCTTGTACTTCTGGAAGTCGGGAGTCTTGAACTTAGGAGGGACAACCAGATTAGGAACTAGACACATATCCTCAGCATCCATCCCATAGGCATTAAATCCTTCAATGGCTCGAATTCTTTCCTCAAGGATTTTGTACTTCTCAGCAGATTTCTCAACGGGTCGAGCTCTTTCAGCAGTTGGGATTGGATGCATTTCTGGATTAGCAAACTGAGGACCACAGAAAGCAGGATAAGGAATCTCTGTATGAGGAGGTGGAATAGGAAATGAGCAAGGAGGCCCAGTCATAGTTGGCACTCCAGAAGTTACAAGCATAGGTCCTCCTTGGTTTGAAGCTCCAAGAGTATCAACAGTCATGAAGCTAAATGGCATTCCAAGAGTAGCATTAGCCCTTGGTTGGAACTCAAGTGGATTAGAAGAAGGTGGAACGACCTCAAGTTGGCTAGCAGCAGCTTGGTTACCAATAACGGGAATCTCTTGTGTAGCAGGAACCCTTTCAGTTCGCAAGGCTTGGATAGCTTCCAGGATAGCATCGACCTTAGTTTTCATTTGATCCATCTCTTCTCTAATAGCAGCTTGATCTTGTTCATAGTTCTCCATGATTCTTCTTCTGTGAGCTCTTGTCAGATATCGGTGTGGAGGAATCGTCTTGACTGATCTGATGGAGAGAAATAGGTAAGAGTATTGGTAACCATGAATGAACATGCATGAATGCAAAATGTTAATGATGATGCAAATGCAACATAAATCAGGATCAAGGATCAAGGCCTCTTGGATAACAACTTCTCATGGTCAATAAGATATGGTCGAATCCTCCAGATTCAGAGGTTCGACGTTGCTTTCTGGATAAACAGCTTGTGCATAAGTCAAAGATGGTCGAACCCTCCAGATTCAGAGGTTCGACGTTGATTCTGATAGATAGCTTTTGCATAAGTCATATAAGGTCAAACCTCCATATTCAGAGGTTCGACGTTGATTCTGATAGATAACTGATGTAGAACTTCTGTATAAGTCAAATGTCCCAGGATCAAAGGTTCGACGCCTTTTTGAATGCCAGGAAAACCAATAGTCACCAACAGAACATGCACCTGTAAAGAATATGATTCCCTCCCCACTCACGGGTGTAGTCTAGGTCAGGGTAAGGTCATGAAACGCAGTATACGGTCCGCCCGAAGGTAAGTACCATCACAGCGCGGATGCGGGTGACGATAATACCTCCGTTTGAAACCACTACTCTGCTCGTGGTCACATAATCCATCCCGAGACGTACACCTCGAGACAAACTATGCTCCCACTCTATCCTAGGGTCCCTAGAGTGCACTCATAGCCTGTGTATTGGGCCTTTTACCTCATAGAACATCCCACCCAACCTGCAAACAGAGAGAAAATATGTGGCCCCCACGGGGACCCATAATATAGTCCAGATGCATGCGGGAAGTAAACATGATATGCAAACAGGAAATAGACATGATATACAAACATATATACAAAATGTAAACACATAAACAAATAAATAAACACCCAATAAAAGAAACAAACGAAGGCTAGGATCGACTTGCTAAGAACGGACCAGCAAAGGTCTATCACACCCCCAGCAGAGTCGCCAGCTGTCGCACGCTCGCGAAAATGAAACAACAGAGTCGCCACCAATATATTTATCCCAAAGAGGGAAAGGAATATCAGAAAACCTGAGATGAATAAGAACGAGGTCTTTCGACCAGAGATAGGGTACGGGAGTCGGTTACGCAAGGGGAAGGTACTAGCACCCCTCACGCCCATCGTACTCGATGGTATCCACCTATGTTTATTCTATTCTAAGGGTGTATAAATCTAAAGCTTAATTACTAGGGGAATGCATGCAAATGAAAGAAAAGAAACACGGGGAAAATAAGGTTTATAAATAGTTGTGCTCGCTTAGGCCCCGCGACCTAATGCCTACGTATCCTTTTCAGGAATCAGAGCGCCGTAGTTCGGCTCTTTAGTTTTTGTTTGTTTTTGTGTTTTTTAGTTGAACAGTTACATTCGCACTCCGCTGCTCGACCTCTGGAGTCTTAAGCTGGGAATGGAGCGGAAATAACGTGTCCGATTAAAGAATGCCTCGGAGGCAAGGGAGAAAAGAGATTGGTTTGTGTCTTTTATATGTGATTCCATGATGGACGAAAACCTACTACAAGGCATCGCATCACTTCCTCACTTTGATTAGCTCTGAGCCTTTATTAGATATTTTGAAGTGTTTTTGTTTAGGTGTCTTTTAAGGGAAATTAATTTGTGAATTAGATCATACCAAAAAGAGTTTTGTTTTGCATATTTAGAGAAAGCACATCGAGGCCTACGCCACGACCGTTTCTCTAAATAACGGTTAAGAAATACATCGAGGTTTCACACCTCAATCATTTCTTCTCCGCTAAGTAAAGGAGATACAAAAAAGAGTTCTTTTGTGAATATTTAGAGAATGCACACCGAGGCCTACACCACGATCGTTTCTCTAAACAACGGTTAAGAAATACATCGAGGCTTCACACCTCAATCATTTCTTTCTTCGCTAAGTAGGAAAGAACATACATCGGGGCCTACGCCTCAATCATTTCTTTCTTACTATGAAATATAGTAACGGTATGATCTTCATCGATATTTATTAAGTATTTTAAAAGTTGAAAAGAAAAGAATGAAAACTAGCCTAAAATGAACAACTAGCCTAAGTGTTATGAAAGGGGATTTCTAGATCCTAATGTTATCATGGTTTCTACCTAAGGTTAGGAATAAAAGAACATGAAAATAAAGTCACAATTAGAAGTCAATAATGAGTAACACAATGGTGCAAAGCTATAGACAAGCATGAAGTAGCAAGTCAAAAACATAGTACGAAATGAATTAAAAATACTACTATTTTTTATATTGATTTTTATGGGAGAAATTGAATTA
Organism: Vicia villosa; assembly: GCF_029867415.1. NCBI lineage: Eukaryota > Viridiplantae > Streptophyta > Magnoliopsida > Fabales > Fabaceae > Vicia > Vicia villosa. Next base: position 68,903,120 of record NC_081184.1, on the reverse strand, counting down.
CAAGTCAAGCAAAAGACTAAAAAACAAATAGCCTAAAAACTAGTATTTTTTATGATCATTTTTATATGTCAAAAATTCTATTAAGGTCTCAAAATGATGGTGGAAAATTAGCACTTTAATTATTCAAAGAAATAGCAAAACCTAATTGAAATCTAAATTTCAAATAATGGAAATAGGGGGTGCGAAACCGAGTTTTAAGGTGCAAATAGTAATAGGGCGCAGGCCCGAAGGGAAGGCCTCATACAGATTTTTGTCACAACCATTCAGCATCAAAAAAAAGGATAATTCACGGGCCATGGGGGGTGTGGAAATGAATCCGGCCCAAGGATGTTATTGCAATCCAAACTGATTTCATTCAGGTTTTATTATCATTATTTTCAGAAAAAAAAAAAATTGATTAAATGACAGAAATAAAGATAGGAGAGGTGAAATTGAATTAGGGATTAGGTTTTACTCTGAATGTGTCGTTCCTCCTTCTTCGTATTTCCGCCTCTCTCTCAACGAAATCGGCGGTGGCGAGATTCCTTCGCTCAACTCCGATTGCAGCTCCTCTGGTAAATTGCTCCGTTCCACTACGTTACCACGAGGCACGGTTCAATGCTTCACAGATTCTCTCTCATTTCATTCTGATTTCTCCCTCGATTCGTAAAGATTGGAATTCGGAACTCGAAGGTTGTAAGCTCTTGATTCTTCGACCTCTTCTTCTACCCTTCTTCTTGGATTCTTTCTTCTGAATTTGTGCGTGTGTGTGTTGCAGTGACGGCGTTGATGGTGACGCGTGATGATGAATGATGAGGATTGCTTGGTTCGGTCTGAATGTTTGTTGACGGTGAAGGAAGTGATGAAGGCTGAAGACGGAAGAGAATCGTATGGTGACTGAGTGGAGATTGAGTCGTAGAGAGTGGTTGTTCAGGTGTTGAGATGAATATCGATGAAGATCGTGAAGAGTGTGAGGTGCGAAGCTGCAAAGATGGTGAAGGTTTGGGGAAGAATGATTATGATTAAGGAGATGGAGATGTGAAGGCTTGCGAAGAGTGTGAGGGATTGAGGAAGGTGGTGGCGGAAGTGAGGTTGAACGATGAAGATGAAAGGTGAGAAGTGTGTGGAATGGAAGGTGAGAGGAATGATGATGAATGGAAGAAGCAGGGCGAAGGTGAGAATTGGGCAAGAAATGGTGGAGGATTAAAGTGAAGAGGTTTGTGGAAGATGGAAAATGGAGATCCCCCGAGCTTGAAGATGAAACCGAATATAAATAGGTGATTTCCTCCTCTTCATTCTTCTCCTGAAAATTCTGTTATGATCGATCCTCTTAGCTCTTTTCTGGAATTCTGTTTTTGATTCAGTTTTGTTTGTTAGAGAATCGGTTAGGTAAGTTTGAGTTTTTGTTATGAATTCTGTTAAGGGTAGTTTTATGCGGTTAGGATCTGTTAGAGGCTGGTTTGGCGGTTATGAGTTTGTTAGAGGTTGGAAAGTTAGTTAGGTTAGTTTAGGTAGTTAGAAAATGGTTAGGGACATTTGGTTAGTTGTGAGTTTGGTTCAGTTATGCAGGTTAGAAGAAGTTTGGATTCTGAATTCTGTTTGAGGTTTATGTAGAGTAGTTTAGTTAGAAAATGAAGTTGAAAGTTAATAGGGTAATTGATCAAAGTGAGCTGAACTGGAAAATTGTTTCTTGTTTGATTGATGCAGGTTATGAAAACATGGTTTGCTAGCTAATCTCACTCTCTTTTTCCTTGTGCAGGTTTGGTTTTGGATATGGCAAATGGAAACTAGTGAGGGGTGATGGCTGTGCGGAATTGAAACGTGAAGAAAGAGGATAAGCTGAAGAAACTGTTGAGCTCTAGGATATGAGTCTGTAGAGTTTGTAAATAGTATAAATGGAATGGACATTTTTTTGTATTTTCTTTGTGATAGAATTGTATTTTTGGTAATGGATTTGTAATGTATTTGAACTTTTGAACTTATAAAAATGTGTATTTTTGTATTCTTCAATTGCAATGAATGTTGACTCTTGAGTGGTATAATGGAGACATTTGGTGTGTGAATTTGGAATGAACAATTGAAAGCAACTGAAATAGAATTTTGAATTGCAGGAATATCATTGATGAATAGACCCTTGCTTGTATGCCTTTGTCTTATAATTAGTTGTCTTGAAGAGATAGCAACAAATAATGTCATGCCATGATGTCTTGTAAATCCACATAATCTTGTGACATAATACTTCAAATGATACAAAGGCCCTTTTTTGAACAAATCCACTCTTAGGAGTAATTTAGTGCCAATGCTTGTATCATAAATAGAAGGAGTGACCTAATTCTGGATGCCAAACATAGAATTACGATGATGATACCAATAAGGGAAGGCCATACACCAGGGTCCTTGATCCTTTAATTACGTATTCGATAAAATGCATGTCTTTATTGATGACCTATGATGCACATGATGTCAAAGCCATAAGCCAATTAGAAATAGAATTCAGGTGGGCAAATTTTGGGGTGCAACAAATATATACTTAATTTTGTACGAATTCCTAGGAGAAACTTGTATGTTTTTTAATTCTCCTAATATTTTGTCACGGTTTGTATATGTTCTGTGAGATTAACTTGGTTCTTTGCAGATTCCTTTTTGATCTATGGTTACTGTCAACTACAGGTGGAAAATATAATAAATCAAGTGTGATGCTCATCATTTTATACAACTAACAAACTTGTGTTCTGCATTTTATTTTCTAACATAAATTATCATGTGGAGCTGTGTATTTTTCTAACAGAAATCAAGTGTTTATCCTCTTATTCACACAATCAAAATTAACACCACAAGCAACAAACAGTAAACAACATTTTTCACAGGAGAAAACCATTAACAACAACGCCAATACCGTGCTCTCCACCCAGATCCGTGATTCTGTTCCAACGACAACAGAATCGCTACCCTCTTCCGTCATCACCTGGTATCACAAATCTCACCAAATTACTATAACAATTTACTATTTGCTGTCTTCTTTAGTTGTATTTACAGGGTGTTAAGAGCTGGAGGATACGGACCATGTTGAAATAGGAAGAAGGCAAGCTGAAGATTGGAATGAATCTCGCGTCGGTAACCACAATTCAATACTCAGCTCATTCTTCAACTTATCATCATCATCGATTCGACAACCCCGTTGAACCCGCGGCACAACAATCATGTGAATCTCAACACCGACACGGTTTCGTAAACATTCACGCGGAAACGGATTCAAATCATCATCAACCGATTCAATATTCTGCTTCAAAACAACACAACTTTCAGCATCAATGGCAGCACGGATTTCGGCCACTCACATCAGAGCATCACCGATTCGTTTCCCGTGCAACCGACGCGAGCCTCCGGTCACCAACTTCGCACCAGAATCAACGCATATCCATTGTCGGTTCATCACAGTGACACAGTTTCTTCGATTTCAACAACGGCAAGCATCAACGCACCTTCGCCACGATCGGACTACTCACCGTGAGCTTCGGTGGTTGCGCATCACCTCTGTTTCGTTTCCGGTTAGCATCCCTTTTTCTTTTCCAATATTATGCGGTCTTTATCTTGTTGAGAAGAATTGTATTTGTTTGAACCTATGTTTTGTGTTGAGAGATTTAGGGAGAAAGGATGAATTTGATTTTGATGGAGAGAGGGGATTAATCTGAAAAAAAAGCGTTAGAATGAAAAGGAAAAAAACTGTGCGTTTCTGTTTCAAATACTGGATTATTATATTTGTTTTTTTATTATTAAAATAATTACTCGCCACATGTCACTAATTGATTGGACCTTAATTTTTGTTTGAAAAAGTCAAAAATCTATTTATTAATCATTCATGATTATTATAATTATTAGTTATTAATAAAAAAAAAGATTTGTTTAAAATCTAATCTAAAAAAATTTGTAACACGTGACATTGGAGATTAGTAGGGTTAGTTTTCTAGTTTATTATTTATTAAATTAAATCATCATATGTTATTTTATTATTTGTTTGATATTTAAATTTAATTAGGTTTGATTTATTTATTTATTTAATCAATTTTAATTGTTATTAAATCACAAAAAAAACCCTAGAAAGTTTATCAAGGCATTAGGGTTTGTCCAATCCCATTCGTTTTTTAGCCAAAATAATAAGATTTAATTTATTATTCGCTTCGATTAAATCAATTGATCGCGGTGGGTAATAATCAAATAATTACTTAATTCTTAAAGATAAATCAAAACACAATTTATTCTGCTAAATGGTTTTAACCAAAGCTATTGGTTACGATGATTAGCATTTTCCCTTCATCCAAATTTGTTATTATTTGTAATCGAATCTATCGATTATGAGGGGTAACAATAATTAAAATACGCACATTTGCTATTCGCGATAATCAATCTATCGATTATAGTGGTTAGCAATCCTCCCTTTAATCCGTTAGCCATGGTAATCAAATCTATTGACTATTGCAGCTAATGGTAACAAATTAAAAAAATCAGGGTTGTACGCCCAAATCTTAAAACACACTAAACCACGACACTACAGAAATTCACCCCTTCAAACACTGCGATGTTCACAACTACGATAAGGTAATTCAAAATACCTTCGAACATTTGCATTTCAAAAACTACGACAAGGCCATTCAAAAAGCCTTCAAAAAAATTTCAAATACACTTCATAATTCAATTCTAAGGCGTACAACCCTGTGCCCGAACTACGTTGACTCTGATCCTCCATAAGGAGGTACGTAGGCACTTGGCAACAAGGCGAGTCCCCCTCTTCCAAACTCTAATCATGTTCAAATAATTAGCCTTTAACTCTTACTACTCTCTGTCACCTTTCTTTATAAACCTTGCCATAAATCTTTATCTTTGAATGTTAGCCTTTAGGAAAGGGTTGAGGGTGTCTAACACCTTCCCTCGACCTGAATATAGTATCTTACCCTGATCTCTTAACTGCGTAGGTTTCCTATTCGCCTTGGTAGAATAGGTGGCGACTCTAAAAGCTAAATTTTTAGGGCAGGTTGCTACATATGTGATAAGAGTCAGAAGAATGCTATCGAAAATTACCATCATTCAACTCATTGTGGCTATTATAACTTCTCAAAATTGGCCTATATTTCCATTTGATGTTAATAGGTACGTTTTACATGGTGACCCTAATGATAGTATATGTATATGCTACCTTTCTCAGGTCTTAACCTTCCACATCTTGATATGGTATGAAAACTACAAATATATCTCTATGGATAGAAGCTTGCAATTAGACAATGTAACACTAAATTCACTAAGGAGATCATTGCATCTGGATATATAAAATCAAAGGTTGATTACTATTTATTCACCAAGCAAATTTCTACAAGGGAACTACCATTTATGAAATACAAAGATCAAGACCTTATAGGGGATGATTTGGTCTTAGGGTTTACTGACATTTATGAAATAACTAAGGTCAAGACCTTATTGAATGACAAGTTCAACATAAAAATTTGGGAGTCCTCAAATATTTCCTAGACTTTGAAGTAACTAGATCATAAGATATAATTTCATCATGTCAAAGGAGATATGCTTTAGGCTTACTTCAAAATGCATGCTTGCTTGGAGTCAAACCTCGCTCTACAAAAATGCAACCACTTATGAAAATTCATAAGACTTATGGTCAACCAATATCCAAACCTATAATATACAAAAGATTGATAGGAAGATTGTTTTACTTGACTCATTCTAGACCGTATATTTCTTATATTGTACATAACCTATGTCAATTTCTTAATGCATCTATTAATTAGCATATGTTTGCAGGGATACATGAATTATAATACTCAAAGAATTATTTTGGTTAAGGGTTATGCTTTAACTTATCATCTGCACTTAACCTCAAGAGTTTCTCTAATTCTTATTTGGGGTATTCTCACAGCCTAAATTTTTCCTACCCTTTATCAAATCACTTGGCTTATACATTTCATTATCCTCATATTCACATATCCTCCATTGGGATCAAGGTCATCATGCAACAACAAACACTCTCATTGATCTAGGATTATGATATTGTTCAAGGGTTCATCAAGAGTCTAAGGTTCCATTGTTTTAAGATTGATCACAAGCTCCTAATCATTTGTTTCAGAAACTAGGGTTTTCGTCAAAGTCAACTTATGGTTGACTTTTTAATAAAAACTTGAGTCCATTGATCAATATATGGTTCAAGGAATCTATGTGTGCATAATTGAGCTTGCCAACGGGTGTCAAGAAGTTCCAATTGACAAAAGGAAGAAAATCGGTTCAATAGGCAAATATTTCTAATTATGGAAATTTGGATGTTTATCTTAGTGACTTTTCATGATTGTATCTTTCTCCTCAATGAAGGATAGAAAAACACTTAGAAAGAGGGGGGGTTTGAATAAGTGTAGCTTTAAAACTTGTAAGATAAAATCAATTTGCACAATGATTTTTATCCTGGTTCGTTGTTAACTAAACTACTCCAGTCCACCCCCTTGGAGTGATTTACCTCACCTGAGGATTTAATCCACTAATCACACAAGATTACAATGGTTTTCCACTTAGATAACCTCTAAGTCTTCTAGAGTATTCTGATCACAACCTGATCACTCTAGGAACAAACTGCTTAGATACCCTCTAAGACTTTCTAGAGTATTCTGATCACAACCTGATCACTCTAGTTCTTACAAATTAATGTAAACAAATTCTTATAAGAGTTACAATGCTTCTTAATAAGCTATTATCACAACTATGATTTTTCTCTTAAGTTTAAGCTTAATCTCACTAAGATATTACAACAGCAATGTAGTGAGGTTGAAGATGAAGTTTGAGAGCTTTTTGAATTTGACAGCGTTTCTGTAAGTTTGCGCAAAGTGTTGTATTCAGCTTCTCATCATAACTTCTATATATAGGCATTTGAGAAGATGACCGTTGGGAGCATTTAATGCTTTGCGTGATTCGTACAACATTGCATTTAATGTTTCACTCTTTTGTCAACTACCTCGAGCCTTGCTTTCGCTGTGTCTACTGACGTTGCCTTTAATAGCTTCTAACGTTCCTTTTGTCAGTCAGCGTAGCCTGCCATCTTGTACTTGCTTCTGATCTGATGTTTGTGTAAACAACGTTTGAATATCATCAGAGTCAAACAGCTTGGTGCAGAGCATCTTCTTGTCTTCTGACCTTGAAGTGCTTATTTGCGTGATACCATGAGAACTTCAGTGCTTCTGCTTCTGATCTCAAGTTCTTCTGATGCTTCCATAGACCATGTTCTGATTCTGCTTGACCATCTTCTGATGTCTTGCCAGACCATGTTCTGATGTTGCATGCTGAACCTTTTGAGTCAGTGCTTCTTGCGCTGATTTTGTGCATACTTTTTATGTGATTCCTGAAATGGAAATTGCATAGAATATTGATCAAAACTAAGAATATTGATCACAACAAATCTTGTTCTAACACTCAAGACTCCAAAAATGACAACCAAGGGATGAAATTGAAGATGATACATGATACTACAAGTTTGTGGAAGATTTCAAGTCATAAGAAGTTCCTAAATGGTTTGAATTCAAGCCAAAGATGGATGTTCAAGTTGTTAAGATTTGTGATTTTCAAGAGGGGATGTCTTTTTGCCAAAGCCTGATCTGAAGAAGATCCCAACACCAATGTTGTAGCATGTCATGACAGCTTTCCATTGATATAAAATTTGAGGTCAGTGGATAAGTGAACATGAAGTCATCGTACTTCAAAGTTAACTAGTTGAAACTGACCAAGTCCATTTCCATGTTCAAAACTATGCCTAACCAGTTTTGAGATCTAATTTTGGACCTCAAAATCAACTCAAGTGCAAAAGTCACCAATACCACTATTGTTCATTTTTACTTCCTCTACAACATTCATTCACATTGCAACACTAAAATCCCACCCCTTTAATGCCAAAAACATGATCTAACTTGCTTGAAAAAACAAGTAATCATTGAACCATAATAACTTGCCACTTGAAAATATAAATTGTGCAAAATTTGTTCTAAATCCTTCTTGAACATGCACATTCACTCCATACACCATAAAAAACTTGTTGAATACTCCTCTAACCATATTCCATGCCAAGACCACTTGTATCCAAAGCTAACTCCAAACCAAAGTTCCGTGTGAAATCTTGAATCCAACTAACTCCAAGCCTCCTTCCAAACCTTCATTATGGATTCAAACCAATTCAAAACTTCCTCAACAAGCTTTTTATCACCTATATAACCTTCATTCCCTCCAAAACTCAGATTTTGGGGCCATTGTTCATCAAAATTCACCTTCAAATTCTCTCTCTTCAAAAATTCCAATTTATTGCACTCTTTCACATTTTTCTTCACTTCATCATCATTAATATGTCTTTAATATGCCTCTGTAACACAGTTCCAAACACAGTTCCTTCAACAATCCAGATCTGCAACATCAACTTTCTGATTAATGGCGAAATTTGAAATCTCCAATCCAACAAGTTTTATGATGATATAAAGCTCCAAACACCTTCTAAACATCATGTACAAGCTATTGGATACGTCATCTTACTTCTGTAACACCTAAATCAAGCAAATTGAACTTCACATCTTCAACATTCAAAGTTGATTTGGATAGAACATTCTAGTAAGATCTTACACAAATTAAGCTTGGATTCTTCATTATCGGTCTCCTCTGAAGCTATTTGGAGCTTATCTCATCTTGAAACGCCTTGAGAATACGCATTGGACGTGCTTCGATCAATAATCTTCCTACAACTTCTAACTCCATGAATACTGCATCGATTTGCAACTTTCTCGATTCTATCCTACTTTAAATTGTCTACTGAATGTTAACCCTATGTCCTTTTTCATTGATTGTTCGTGTGGGTCACTTAATTTAGTTTCCAAAAGTTAGGATTCTTGAACATTTTCTTTTGATCTGAGAGTTTGGATGAGTTTCAGAGTTGGAGAGTTAGGTTTTTAAGATAAGCATGAAGTTTAGAACAAGGTGATGTTCGTGTTTGACATTTTTGGAGAATTTCACCATCGTCCATGGAGGAGGACAGTGGCCGAAATCTGGGAAGATAATGAAGGCCTTGGCGTCATATTTTGAATTTGAAAATATGTAGTGATAGCTTACCATTGGGCCGCATATTTTTCTTTATTTTAAAAATAGTTTAAAAATCTAAAAATTGGAAATAATATTTGAACGGGTATTGAGGCCTAGCGCATGTTGTAACGCCCTGATTATTTAATTATTTATTTCATTAAATAATATTATTTTATTTTCAGAAATTATCGGTGGGAGACTTGTCAAATAGATTTTCGAGGACGGAAATATTATAAGTGGGGGAGAGTTGTAACGCCCCGATTATTTAATTATTTATTTAATTAAATATTATTATTTTATTTTTGGAAATTATCGGTTGAGAAGTATATTTTGGCAAATAACTGGATATGTTGGCAAATGGACTATTGTATTGATGGAATATTATTAAATGTGTTGTATTAGTTATTTTGAGTTATTTATCTTATTGGGCATAAATTGGTTGTGAAGAATAATAAAGAGGAAGTGTTAAAGACTAAGCCCAATTGGAATGATAAAATTAGGGTTTTAGAGAATGAGAAGAGTAGAGTGTTATCATTTTGGAGAAAATAAGATTTGAAGAGGAGGAGGCAAGTCTTGAAGAAGAGGAACAAGCTTAGAGATTTCCATCCATGGTGCCCAATCGAAAGTGCAATTAGAGACCCATCAAGTTGCTTCAAATGAATAAGGTAAGGGTAGGGTTCTCTTCCTATAATGGGGCTCATGAACAATTGTATGTTGGGGATTAGGGATATAGGTTATGGCAATTGTTGTGTTAACTTGTTTTTGGAAATTGAAAACCTATGAGACTCTGCTGCTGTAATTTTGCCATTGTTGTTTGTGTTACTAAAACATATCATTCATTCTAAAACTGCTATGTTTGTATGATTCTGAAACTGCTATAGTTGTGTTGTTAAACGTGAGTCTGCAATTGAATATATGTGAGTATTGAAATAAATAAGAGAGCCACGAAGGACGGCATGGGAATGATGCTTGGTCCTTGACGGATGGCATGGGAAGTGCTTGGCCCATGACAGGCGGCATTTTGGTATGGGGAAGGGGTTGCCGAGCGGCACCCCCATTAGGCTACACTATCCTACATTTTAATGCAATTCTCATGTGTGCTGTATATTCCTTTTTTGTTGTTCCATACATGAGCGTGTTGTTATATGATGGTACAATATAAGTGAACCAGTAGGAATTGACTACTTTATTAGCTATTAGACCATGATTGAAGTTGTTGGAAAATACGAGTCCTGTTAATCATAAATGGTAATAAATCAGAACATACCTTAGATTTCATTAAGTCTTATAGATAATATGAAATAATGATTTAGGACTTATAACAGTAGCACTAAATACCCTGTTATTCCCTGTTTCACTATAACAAGAAATTGGTTGGCATTTAGAAATAAATATTCATAGTAGACATATATTACTTGATTAATATAATTGTTTGACAATAGTTAGAGTTGTTTCTATTTGAGTTAGTTGATTAGGTGAATTTTCGGAATTATTCCGTTGTTATACGAAGTTGTTGTATTATGTGTGAAGTGTTATTACCTTTTATGATCGATGATAATTGTGATATGGGCGCGTGCCTTGTGACGAATATTTTGTGAAGTAAATGATGATGATGTTGTGATGATTTTGTTAATATGTGAAGTTGTATGTTTGTCGTGATATACCGAAGCATGACGATGTCGTGGTGATTTTAATTCTATGTGAAGATGAAAGATTAATTGTGACGTTGAATTACCTCTAATAATTGGTGATTATCAGTGATGTAGGCGTATGCCTCGCGATGACGTGTGACTGTGATGGGTATGTTGTGTATGTCTTGTTTGTCGAGTCACATTTCATATGCATACTCTGTGACGGCCTGGATTGGCAAATTAGTGACGAAGGCTTATGCCTTGTGCCTCTGAATTGGGCAATTGATAACGGGGGTTGAAGCTCCGATTGGTACCACATGCATATACATGAGTCATGTCCCATGTATCTTATGTGATTCATAGTTGTGACGTTTTATGACTATACCATGATTGTATTTTGTGACTTGTTAAATGATGGAAGTATGTGAAGATATGAATTGATAATTTTATGAATAGTATGATGATATCAATATTTGTGAATGCAATTAACAAAATATGTCTGGTGTGACTTATATGTGATGTTTTGTGATTAGATGTGTGACTTATATGTGATATTTTGTGACTAGATGTATGACTTATATGTTGTGACGTTTTGGGACTGGAATTGTGATTTATACTTGTGATTTATACTTGTGACATGGCTTACAAAGTGAATGAAGTATATATATAATTGATGTGAATATGAAGTGTTGTGACTTGATGTGCAATCAAAAGTATGTGAGATTTGTAAGTTGGTGAAAGTAAGTAGTGTATGGCATTATTAATACTTGTGATGTGATAACCATATATGCCTGAATCATGCACTCACTTATACGATTTGATATCTCACCCTTTTCTCTTGTTCGCTGTTACCTTTATATTGGTAACATGCAGGTATTCAAGTATGAAGATTTAGTTTTCATTAATCGAGTCGGTTGTCGCTCTGATACGTAGCCCTCGGGGGGGGGGGGGGGGTGATTTATGACGTTTGTGATTTTGTTGTTTATTGTTTTATCTTGGCTGAATAAGATGTTATTCATTCAAAGATTGAGAACTATGATTCCGCCATATTTTAATAAAAGAAGTTATTCTGCTTTGAAAAGTATTATATATTGATTATTTGTTTGATTGATCAAAGAAAGTGCTATGTATCCGCTAAATGCGATGAAGTGATTTATTGTTATATGAATATGTGACACCTTAATTGTTTGTCGAGAAAAATTTTAAAACTCTGATTCTTGAATAATTATCGGGTAGAAATGGGGTGTTACACATGTGTTAATTGCACCCTCACCCTTTTGGCCCAATGACTTAGTGAACTAAGTATTAGTTCATCCAAAATTCAGCTTGCACCCCCTGGCCCATTTAGCTCTATTTTCTTTTTCTAAATGTTTTGTTTTAATTTCTTTTTAATATTTTTAATACACATAAAAAATGACAAAAAATGCTCTAAATCACCAATAATATTTTAGAATGTCAATTTTAATTTTCTTGATTTTATCATGGTATTTTTTGGCATTTATTTTTAATTCTTTAGCATTTTAAAAATTGAGAAAATGATTAAAAAATAATAATACTTGGTTTTTAATTTTAGAATTAGTTTTGATTTTGTTTTCTTCATGATAAAAAATACAAAATGCCTTGACACACTTACTTTAATATTTTTAGGGTTTTAGAATTCTATTTTGATTGATTTTTTCAATTATGTGAAATGACCAAAATGCCCCTAGTTGCTTATGTTGACTTTTGTTAATTTGTGATATTATTTTGATGATTCTCTTCACGATACTTGGTTTGATTGGTTGTTTGACCTTGTTTTTGATTACTTGTAAGCTCAAATGCTCCTGGTAAAACCCCAAAATATTTAGATTATTGTTTAATTGCTTTATGATGAGTATTTTTGAAGTGTTTGTGAATAAGAGGGTTATGAGGATTAATTATATTTTAGATAATTAGTCTATTTATTTAGAATTATAATTATTTGAATTTAAATAATAAGCTGGGTTAATTAGATTTAATAATATTATTTAGAATTAGTATTATTATTATTATTTTATTCACAAAATAAAGGTGAGTTGGTGTTAGAGATGATAAGGGCAAGGATGGTCATTTGTGAATTGTAAGTGAGGGAAAAATGGAAAGACCATAGAAAGGGTCCAAGGGTTAAACTAGGGTAAAAAGAGAGATATTCATTCAGTCGTAAAAAGTTTGGAAGGAACGTGAATGAGAGAAAAGACTAGGGCAAAGAGAGGCCAGAGGAGAAGAGGGATATCGGTAGAACATGAAGAGAATTCAAAATCAAACCATAATTCTAAGGTAAGGGGAGTTTTATCATTTTTATTTTAATTGATTTAAGGTTTAGATAGTTGTAGGATTATGGAGGTTTTGGGGTAGTCTTGATAATGAGATAAACATTATGAAATTAATGGTGATTTGATGTGGTAATTGCTTTTAATTGATGCATGGTGATATAAACTCTAACTTTCGTGACGTGCTTGTATCACCCGGACTTGCTTCCAACTTATTGTCGGTTGGTCAATTGGTGGATAACAATTGTGATGTTAATTTTTCTCGTGTTGGTTGTCTTGTGCAAGAGCAGGTGTCGGGAAAGGTGGGAAGAATGTTTCCGCTCCAGTTTTGTTCTAGTCATTTATCTTTTATGTGTAATACTGTTTTGAACTCTTATGAGGATTGGCATAGAAAATTGGACCATCCAAATTCTATTGTTTTGTCTCGTTTATTTAAAATTGGTTTGTTGGGAAATAAACATGATTGTCCAACTTCTGTTTTATGTTCCGTTTGCAAATTGTCCAAAAGTAAAACACTTCTTTTTCCGTCAGGTGCTCATCGTGCTTCTACTTGTTTTGAGATGATTCATAATGATGTGTGGGGAATGTCTCCTGCAGCATCTCATGCTCACTATAAATATTGTGTCACATTTATTGATGATTACAATCGCTTTACTTGGATATATTTTCTCAGATCTAAGTCTGAAGTGTTTTCTATGTTTCAGAAGTTTTTGACATGTTAAAAATCAATTCCAAGCAAGTGTTAAAAATTTTCTATATGACTCGAGAGGTGAGTATATGTATCATGAATTTCAGGGATACCTATAACAAAAAGGGATCTTGTCTCAATGGTCTTGTCCCAATACCCTTCAACAAAACGGGATGGCGGAGCGAAAGAATCGGCATTTGCTTGATGTAACGTGCACCTTACTTCTTCAAGCTTCTGTGCCATCCCGATTTTGAGTAGAGGCTCTTTCCACAGCTGTATTCTTGATCAATCATATTCCTTCTATGGTTATTGATTTTGATTCTTCCTTCTTTCGCCTTTTTAAAATTCAACCTAATTATAGTGATTTACATACTTTTGGATGTGTGGTTTTGTTCACTTACCTCCGTTTGAACAAAATAAGCTTAGAGCACAATCTATTCAATATGCATTTATGGGATATAGAAACTCTCATAAAGGTTTTGTGTGTTATGATGTTTCTAATCATCGTTTTCGAGTTTCTCGGAATGTTACATTTTTTTTATAATCAATATATGTTTCATTCTCTTTCTCCTGCCACAAATTGTATTTCTATTCTTCCTAATTTGTTTGTTTTGCCTCTGTCTATAGAAAGTTACAAACCAGAAATAATATATGCCAGACAACGCAGAAAACAGGTTCCCACTGCCCCTCCCGACAGAAATCTGCCACCTGATCCTGAAATGACCGAACAACGACGCTCTGGTCGAATATTTAAAGCACCAGATAAATATTCACCATACACGTATGATTCCTCAGATACTTCTCTGACTGCCTCACTATCTAGCATATCTATTCCTACTTGTTATGCACAGGCTGTTAAAGACTTGCGCTGGATAAAAGTAATGAATGAGGAACTTTATGATGAGACATTTGCAACGATTGCCAAAATGACATTTATTCGAACAGTACTCTCTATAGCCGCTTCTAATGGGTGGTCTCTTCATCAAATGAATGTGAAAAATGCCTTTTGTAGAGGTTAAATTTGTGAGACTAAAGTCGGTGAATAGACTTAGCTCATTTGTTTTAAAATAGAGTTGTCACCGCGCTTTATTGTTTCCAAAAGGAATGGGAGAAAGAGCGAATAAAACCTACAAAAGTTTTTAAAATAAAAAATAATAAACTTAACAGAGGTTTGGGTATGGATGGTTTATTATACAAGGGGAAGGTTTTAAGCACCCCTCATATGTGATTTTGTTTAAATAGAGTGTGAGGATGGGAAAAGAAGTTTTTGAAAGTGAGCTCGATAAGACATCGCATCTTAGGCCTACATACCCCTTTTAAGAAAAGGGAAGTCAGAGCTTTTGTAGTTCCTCTTAAAAGGATAATAAAAGGGCCAAAGTGGCCAAAATTGTTTTGGGTGTTGAGCTTTAACAATACTCAATGGGTTTTTTTTAAATCTTAAGATTTAACAATACTTAACAAGTTTAATAAAATGGGACCAAGCTTTAACAATACAAGGTCAATGGACTAAGAGTAGTTTCGCCGGGAATAATTCTCCTCTTAGTACCAAGTTTTTAAAACAAAGGGTTGGTTGAGCTTTAACAATACAAAACCAAAGTTAAGTTTAAAAAGGTTGAGCTTTAACAATACAAAACCATTTTTAAACAAGTGTAAAGCTTTAACAATATTAAGCACAAAGTAAAAGAGATTTGGAAAAGAGTTTGAGTACCTTAACAATTTTAGTCATTACCATTCCCATTCTTTTGGAGTTTTCAACAACAACTTTAAGTAATCAATCAATAGATACCTCAAGTGTGTGTGTGATAACATGTGTCACAAAAGACAAACAAGTGAGTATGATAATCAATGTAAGCTCAAATGATAATGGACAAGGATGTTTAATACATTTGGATTAATTCATGTATGAATGAATATGATAGATGATGGATATGAATCTTATGCATGTGGGTTAGTAAACAAAGAATATACAATGATAATAGAATGAATGACAAATACAAAAATACAAGATGAAAGTCAACAAGCATATTTACATCAAGGTAAAAAAATCACATTTAGCATGGATAAATAAAGATTAAAAAGTTTTTTAAATTAGAGTTTTGAAATCACACCTAAACCTAATTGATTTTTAATGATTAAAATACCAAATTCTAAAAGAGAATTGGTCTAAGGGTACATGATGAAATCAAGGATACATGATTCTAACCCTAGAATGACACTCATAAAAAATATTAGCAAACTATTTGAAGAAGATATTAAAAAGAAAATGATTTTTGATATTTTAAAACACCTAAAAAGGACTTATTTTTGATTAATTTTTAATGGTAAAATAAATAATATTTTTGGATTTTTTAATCATAATATAAAAATAGGCAACATAAATAAACAACACAAAAAAAATCAAGTTAAAAAGATTAATTTTTCTATTTTTAATGATTTTTCAAAGATTGAATGAAAAAGAAATAAACTTAGTGTTAAAAAAAAGCTTTTGGTCTTGCTAGGATTTGAACTCAGGCCCTCACGCTTGCTTTACAAAACTTAACCAACTGGGCTAAGCACAAGCGCTTGTCATTAGGCCCATTCCAATTCAATACATAGCAAAACAAGTGTGAAAATGTGAAGAAAAAAATAACGATGTAGTCGTTATAAACATGACTTCAATTACATATAAAATAAACTGAATTTTCAAAAATGGAAAATGGAGCCAAACTCCATCTCCTTCTTCCTCGTTCAGCAACAACAACAACAACAATGGTATTCAAATTCAAAATCCTTCACTTTTTTATCAATTTCAAAAAAATAAAACATCAATATGTTCGGCATTAAGACATGAATCTGACCATGTAACTAACAACAATTTATTCAAACCCTAGCTCTTGAATTTATAAAGAAATACTAAGAACCCTAAAATTTATTTTCAAAATTAAATTCTTAACACAAACAATCAAGCCCTAAAATCTTATGGCTATTAATCCCTACATGATTCTGGGTAAATTGTTATCAAACTTTATAAAAATGAGTACGTAAATTACTAAATGCAAGTTTCGGAAATGTACCTCTAAAGAAGTGATCGATCTAGACCATGGAGATGTTTCAGAAGTGTGCGAGTGACCTGAATACTGTCGCGGGCGAAAAATCGTTGTCTTTCTAAATGAGACACCTGATGCCTTCTTTGGGCTCGAGTGCTCAAAAAAATGATTTTTCTTTTGTACCGACCAAACTTTTTATTGTTTCCAAAAGAGGAAAAGGAAAAAAGCTGCAATAACCTTAAAAGTGGGGAGAGATCTTGGGTAAGAGGGTTGGTTATACGAAGGGAAGGTATTAGCACCCAACGTATCTATAGTACTCTATAGGTTTCTTTGTTTTGTTTATTCCATTCTTGTTATGGTGGAGGTTCTTGTGAGAAAAAGGTGGGACCTAAGGTGTTTGTTTGATTATGCTCGCAAAGATCATCGCGATCCTCTGCATACATATCCCTTGGAGGGAATCAGAGCATCTGTAGCTCGGGTCTACGGGTGCTAAGGTTTGAATGGTTTTTTTTGTTTTGTTTTGCTCGCCAAGGATCGACCTTGTGCCTACGTATTCTCAAAGGGATGTTGAGAAAGTCAGAGCAATCGTAGTTCCCACTTATGCTAGTGGAAGCAAAGGAAAATAGACAAATGTCGTCTAAATGCTAGATGTATCTAATCTATATCATCACATACATCTGTTTGATTTTTGTTTGTTTAACCAGCCTTGTGGCAAAAACTTTCAATGAAGTCAGCCTTGTGACAAAAAGTTTTGATTAACCAGCCAGCCTCGTGGCAAAAGTTTCAATGAAGTCAGCCTTGTGACAAAAACTTTGATTAATCATCCAGTACGGTGGTAAAGCAGTTTTGATTGATTAGCCAGCCTTGTGGCAAAAGAAGATTGATTGATTAGCCAGACTTGTGGCAAAAAAGTTTGATTGATTGATTGTTTGTGATGATATATAAGAGATACTCCTAGCATAGAGATGAAAAATGTCTAATCTCCTAGGGTATTTTGATTTGAATATTGGGGATGCTTATAAGAAGCCCGTGGGTCCTTGTACGAAGCCCAAGAGGAGGCTATCCGAGGGTCCTTGCATTGTAAGCCCAAGAGGAGGCTATGGGAGGGACAATCCAGGGTCCTTGCATTGTAAGCCCAAGAGGAGGCTATGGGAGGGTCACTCGTTTGTACAAAGCCCAAGGGGAGGCATGGTATAGTTGGTTTGAGCTCTTAGAGCGATTTCACCGGGAAACCATACTCTATTTCCTAACCTAACTAGGGAGATTCTTTGCACGAAGCCCAATAGGAGGCTATGGGGAACCTAGTGTTGTACTAAGTTGAACAAGTATATATAACACAATCACAAGTATGAACAAGTACGAACAAACATGAACAAGTACATGAACAAATATGAACAGTTATACATATATGACAAAGTGTGTGTATATAATGGAGTTTATGAAGGAAATATACCTGTAAGCATGATCCATTTGTATACACAGGGCTCGGGACTCACACTCGGGGAGAAGTCCACTTGAGTTTATTCACAGCTATGTAAACAGGTATTTACAAGAGGCTTGGGACTTATACCTACATGGAGGCCCATGGTATTTTTGGGAAGATTTAAAGAAACCTTCATTTTGGTTTGTTATTCAAAGTTAAAAAACAAACTGATTGAGATATGTACAAAAGACGTACAATGAAATACCTAATTTCATGTACTGGAATGGGTATGTACAAAAGGCTTGGGGCTTATACCTACATGGAGGCCCGTGGTATATTTTATAAAACATGGTTGATTGTTTTATTTACAGACGCGTCGTTTCGTCGTTTTGAAAACAGTTTGAAAAGTATTGTTTTGAAAGAGTTTTCTGTACAAAGGAAAACTGTGAAAAGAAAGAGGAAAGGGACTTATACTCTCTAATATTCGAGAGGCCCAGTTCGTTTTGAAAAAAAGATGTGAGATTTATTGTTTTAAAAACTGTTTGGAAGTAATTTGAAAAAAGTTTTCTGTACAAAGGAAAACTGTGAAAAGAAAGAGGAAAGGGACTTATACTCTCTAATATTCGAGAGGCCCAGTTCGTTTTGAAAATCAATTGATCAATTAAAAAGATTTAATCAAAGAAGTGGTTTAGCGTTTTTGAAAAGAATCGCGATCGCTTGTTTTAAAACGATTTAAATTTTGAAAGAAGTCAATTTAATCAAGATAAACAAAAGATTATCTTCAATTAACACTTAAATGATTAGGGTTTGCTTCAAAAAATATTTACAAATGATTAATTTTGAAAATCAAATGGAAAATAATATTTAAAAGTATTAAAATTACCTAAAAACAAGTCATTTTAAAACTATTAAAAAATGTATCAAATAAATATTTTTTGATGATTTTTTTTGATATTCTTAAAATATATATATTAAGTGAGAGGTATGCAAAAAATGAATAAAAAATGAGTTAATTTGGTTAGTTAAATAATTAATTGAAGTTGTGAAGAAAATCAAAGAAAATAGGGACTAAAAAAATTGGTTTTGTCTCCACAAGGGTTTGAACCCACAACCTCACGCTCACCACTCAAAAACATGACCAACTGGACCACGCGCGTGGTCTGTTTAGTATTTGCAACGAATCAATTATATTTTTGAATCAATTTCTAATTTCAGTTTCAAAATCTGGCGCCAAGAACACATACCCAATTCAAATTTGAAAATTCTGAAAACTGAATTGTTTGGATAGAGTGAATAGCCTATCTTGCTCGATTTTTCACCAGGAACATGATGGTATCATTTAATTGCATTTATTTTATCTCTAAGGCTATCAATTTTCTGATGAACACGAAGAACCCTAATTTTGAGTTTCAATCTGAAATCGTGTGTGTGCATGATAAGTTGCAATTGATTGAGGGTTAATGATCCATACATATGCAGAAACAAGATGGCATGGCGGTTTTTCATTTATGATGCATGTATGATAGAGTTTGAAGTTCAAGTGACTTACCTTCAAAAACGGCCAAACTGGAGATTTGATTCTTCAATATAAGTGTTACAGATGCTTTGTATCAATCTGGATAGCTTCAATGATGATTATGGAAGGTGTCTGGATGTCTGGAACAAGCTGAATTCATCTGAGCATGGCCATGGCACCCGAACTGCAGTTGCTTCAAGTATGAATCGAATTTGAAGATGGAGGTGTTTCAGATTGCTGGTGAGTGTTTGGATCATTCATATGAAGTATATGGATGGTGTTAGGAGTGTTAGTTTGGACAGATATGGCTTGGTATGGATTTTGGCATGATAAGGTTCAATATATGCAATTATGGAAGTGAGGTAGTGATTCTGAGATTTGAGGTGTTTTTGGGTGTATGAGTGATTCAAACACATCACATTTGACATTTAGAAGTTGTGGGAAGCATCACTTTGTTCAGAACTTGCAAGGTTTGGAGGTTGAGTTTTCTACCTCACTTTGAAACACATGACTTGTAATTCAAGAAAGAAGAGAGAAAACCTATAATTGTGAGGTTTTGGTGTGATTTGAAGAGTGATTTGAACCTCTATTTATAGGCCAAGGATTCTGAATGAAGAGCTTTGCAAGTTGATCAAAGAAATGATGATTTGGCTTAAGAGATAAAATGGAATCTTTCACATTAAATGCAAATGGTTAAAAGTGACTTAACCATGGTTATTTTGCCAAGCTTCTTATCTCTTCCATTCTGATCTTGAAATCAGAAAATGTCTTCAATCATTGCATCTATGCATCATTATTTGGATCATTTGGCAATTTGGTTCATAACTTTGGCAAAATGACTTGAAATTTCAAGTGAAAAGTTCACTAATGGCAAAATTCAAAACCATGGCTACACTCCATATTTTTTCATGCTCTTAGACATTTTGGAAAGCTCATATTACACACTTCAAAACCCTAGTTGAAAGTTTCTTCAAGATCCTTAAGGAAGTGGGTGAAAAAGTTCCATAAACTTTGAAGAAAATGAAGTTTTAAGTGAAATTTTCATAAGATACCAACTTTGAAGCTCCATATCTCTTAAATGGTTGATCTTATGAAAAAAAATTATATGTGTCAAAGTTGTTTATTGGATCAAAATCTACAACTTTCATGTTGGAAGTTTTTTTCAGTTTGTAGGTGAAATTTTGAGTTATTCCCTTTCAAAGTTTGGAAAAAACCATGAAAAACACTTAGAAAAATTTTCTAAGTATGAAAGTCAAACTTTTGACTTTTTGATTCTTGATTGATTTTCTTGATTTCTCTTGATCAAATGACTTCATATATCATATATTGATGATTTAAAACTTCAAAAGTCATAGTTGACCAAAATTCCCCAAAAGTCAATGGTGATCTTGTACAGTTGACTTTTTCAGACGAATCGCGTTTCTGGAGATTTCAAATGAAACAAGCTACCCTTCACCAAATGAATGGTATGAATGGATCATATTGAAGCATTAGAGGATATTGAGCCATGGATTGAGTTGTGACACCATGTCCTGATTAAAAAGTCAGTTATTCAGTGAATTAGGTCAAAAACCCTAATTGTCGACCTGATGAAATTGATGACTGTGGATCTTGCATTGAGATGTAATTTCCATTGGATGTTGTCATAGGGGTTATTTGAGGATGATTGAAACCTTTGATTGACTTCCTGGGGATTTTTAGGGTTTCCCAAATGTGATCCCTGATTTCAGTCCCTGATAGTTCAAAACCCTGATCTGAGGATTTGCCTGATCAATCTTTGTGTAGGAGATGTTATGAGCCAATGGATTAGGTCAAAATGATGCACTTGAGGTCTTGATATCATGTCCCAAGCCATTAGGTCAAATTCTGAGCAAAAGTCAAGAGTGTGCTGTCTTCAGTCAAAACCCTAATTCAGTCGATTCAAAGCTGTTGAGCTTGTTGAAATGAATCTCTGAGGACCAAATGTTGATTATTGATGAAGGTGATTCATTTGAGATGAAGGGAGAACAAAACCTTAATTGATTGTTACTTGTACTGATGAGTGATTTCCTGATTAAATCCTGCTGAGTCACAAGTAACAAACACAAGCTATGCAATTTGTTAGAGATGCAAATGATGCATATGCAAATGATATGAGATGGTATCTTAGGTCAAAAATTGGGGTATGACAAATACCTCCAATGATGCTAACTGAATGCTCAAGATAGATTGAAAGTGCCCAGAACCTTGAACCCGGTGGTACCTAGAACTCAAGCAAGTAACAATGGTGAATGATGATTATGTGATTACATATGTTGTTTTCTGATTTGGATAGCTTATATGAATGATATGTGAGGTATTTGGATGATTAGTTTGGATTGAAATAGACTGTTTGGCTTAAAACAACTTCAAATGCAAGTAAGGTATGTAAAAATGGAAGTTGGTGCTTAAGAGGTTACAGGTCTTGAGTGAGTGTTTCGATAGCTTATATTTGATGTATATAAGCTATCTGAAGTGATAGTTTGGTCAATGTGTTTATGGTTTGAGTTTTGGAAGTTTTAGGCTTCAAATGGCTCTTTAATGGAGGTTTGAAGGTGATTTTTGGTTAGGAGTGTTTTGGAAGGTGGTGGAGATGATTGACAACTTCTAAATGATTATTA
This sequence comes from Vicia villosa, assembly GCF_029867415.1. Taxonomy (NCBI): domain Eukaryota; kingdom Viridiplantae; phylum Streptophyta; class Magnoliopsida; order Fabales; family Fabaceae; genus Vicia; species Vicia villosa. The sequence continues at coordinate 68,880,828 of NC_081184.1, read as the reverse complement.
GAAGCTTTTGGAAAGCTTAGTTGACACCCAGAACTTATAGAACTCAAAATCACTTGAAAAATGAAAAGTTAGAAAGAAGGAGAATCTCAATTTGTATGGTCACTTGGAGAAATCTGGTGTAAGAGATGCATTGAAAAATGCCCTTTATTTATAGAAAGGAGAAAAATCTGATCCATTTGAACTCCCATGTGATACTTGCACCATCTTGCTTAATTGTGAAGAAAGGAGAAAATTGTGTTTCCCATGGTGTGGTACAAGGCTCAAACATGCTTGTGTTACTTCATTCTGAACATTAGGAGCTTTCTTGTGGTATTTGAAATGCCTTTACTGCAGAATAAACATTGTAGTGGCTCAAGAGAAAATTTGTTATGATTAAAGCTTTTTTTTCAAAATGGAAGTGTGATCTTTATGCCAATAATGGAATGATCACTTGGATAATGCCTTAAGCACTTGGATCATAGCTCAAAATAGAGTTTAATCTTTTGATTATGGTGTTTTAAATAAGTTAGAGGACCTGTACTTTGAAGATTCTTCAGATTTGAATCAAAAATCAAACTTTGTTCTTCATGTTCATGGCTTGAATTCAAGTGTCATGGAGCCTTCTTTGAAAAATCATATCTCATAGCTCAAGTAATTAAATTTCATTCTAATGGTCTCTTTGGAAAGCCCTTGCTACATAGTTCAATCCACTTGTCCGTAATTTTGTCAAACTCCTTTTGGATCATGGTGAAAAATGGTCACAAGTGAAATAGAGAAGAGAGAGTTGCTGAGAGAGAAGTTGAAGAGAGATGGGAAACTTCTCTTGTTTCGAATGGTAAGAAATAGGGATGAGAGATAGGATTTTGGTGGGACCTACTGCTTTTCCTTTTCTTCGCTCAAATGGAGAGAGTCTGTGAAAAATGCTAATATTTTTACACTTTTCCAATTAATACCCTTATGGCTTTATCCCTCATCCTTTATTTTGTTTGCTTTTCAAAACTATACTATTGTTTTTATATGATATTGTTGTTTTAGTTCCTCTTTTTCTCATAGAAAAATTAACGTCCCTTGTTTTCTTTATCTTTTCTATATAATTATATGTAATTAACGATAATTTAATTTTCAATTAATTAATTGTGTTTTAAGAAAAAACTAATTACTTTAAATAGTTTAACTAATTTGATTATATTTTAGATTATCCAATCAAATAAAACAAGACTAATTATCTAATTGATTAATTGAAATTAATGAAAATAGAATAAAAATATGAGTTAGACAACTTTTCCAATATAAGGGTAGTTTAGTACTTTTGAAATTAATCAACACTTCTCTCTTCTCTATTTATATTCTATATATCTTTAACCAAACAATACCTTAAATATACTATATTTCTCTCATCTTTCTTTCTTATTACACTCACTCTCCCTTATTTCTCTCTTCTTAACTTCTTCCCTCAGCCAATCATACCCTAAATTTTTTGAACATAAACTTCTTAATCCAGTATCTCTCAAATTAATCACTTTTTGATGAAATTCTATTAGTGACAAAGTTGTTTGTTTGATCAAGATCTACAACTTTCATGTTGGAAGATTTTTGAGTTTGTAGGTGAAATTTAAAGTTCCCAAAGTGAGGTTAAAATCACTTAAAAACCCTAATTTTAACTTTTGTTGACTTTTTGATTCTTGATGAATTTTCTTAATTTTTCTTGGTCAAATGACTTCGTTAATCATATGTTAATGATTTTGATCTTCAAAAGTCCATGGTTGACCAATTTTCTCACAGTTGACTTTTTCCAAATGAACATCAATTCTGTGGATCCTACAGGAATCAAGATCTTATCTTTAAATGGATGATATAAATGGATTATAATGTTGATTTGGAGGCCCTTGAATCATGGTTTCAGCTACGGAGCTATGTCCTGATTAAAAGTCAACCCTCTAGTTGAATTAGGTCAAAACCGTAATTTGGGCACCAGATAAGTTTGGAAGTTGTTGATCTTGAATTGGGCCATCCTTGGGCCTTGATTTTGATGGAAGGACCATTTGAACAAAGGATGATTTTTGAACTTTTTTTGTGGGCCTCAAAACCCTAATTTGCTCAGTCTCCTCTGTTAGAACAAGATTTGTTCTGATCAATATTCTTAGTTTTGATGATAACAAGGATATGAATTTTGTGTGAGATAATGTGGTACTCTAATACATTGCAAATTCCCTTTCAGGAAATATATAAAGTGTACGCACAAATCAGCGCTCAGAAGCTTTGTCTCAGAAGGTTCAGCATGCAACATCAGAACATGGTCTGGCAAGACATCAGAAGATGGTCAAGGCAGAATCAGAACATGGGTCTATGAAAGCATCAGAAGAACTTGAGGTCAGAAGCAGAAGCACTGAAGTTCTCATGGTATCACGCTCAGAAGCACTTCAAGGTCAGAAGACAAGAAGATGCTATGCACCAAGCTGTTTGACTCTGATGATATTCAAATATTATATTCACAGACATCAGATCAGAAGAAAGTACAGGTGGCAGGCTACGCTGACTGACAAAAGGAACGTTGGAAGCTATTAAAGGCAACGTCAGTAGACACAGCGTGAACAAGGCTCGAGGTAGTTGACAAAAGCGTGAAACATTAAATGCAATGTTGTACGGAACACGCAAAGCATTAAATGCGCCCAACGGTCATCTTCTCAAGTTCCTATAAATATGAAGTTCTGATGAGAAGCAAGGTTGACGATTTTGAAAAAGAACCAATTCTGAAAAACTTGCTGAAACGCTGTTCAAATTCAAAGCTCAGAAACTTCATCTTCATCAAAGCTCACTACATTGCTGTTGTAATATATTAGTGAGATTAAGCTTAAACGTTAAGAGAAATATCACTGTTGTGATTATAGCTTTTCAGAAGCATTTGTAATACTCTTAGAATTGATTACATTAATTTGTAAGTAACTAGAGTGATCAAGTGTTGATCAGGATACTCTAGGAAGTCTTAGCTTGTGTCTAAGCAGTTGTAATTAGAGTGATCACGTGGTGGTCAGGATACTCTAAGAAAGTCATAGCTTGTGTCTAAGCATTTGTTCCTAGAGTGATCAGGTTGTGATCAGGATACTCTAGAAGACTTAGTCGTGGGCTAAGTGGAAAACCATTGTAATCTGTTGCGATTAGTGGATTAAATCCTCAGGTGAGGTAAATCACTCCGTGGGGGTGGACTGGAGTAGTTTAGTTAACAACGAACCAGGATAAAAATAACTGTGCAAATTGTTTTTATCTTTCAAGTTTTTAAACTACACTTATTCAAACCCCCCCTTTCTAAGTGTTTTTCTATCCTTCATCCTTTTGACCTGTCTCCTGTCTTGGAACACAAGCAACAAACAAACAATTTTTTGGTATTTTTGGTTACCAAATGATGTATGCATGATGATGATTATGATTCTACTATTTGGAATAGAGTGGGATCTCAGTGGTAAAAAATTGGGGTACAACAGTTACCCCTATTTAAGTTCCTAATACTTGATGAGGGGAAGATGGAACATGGTATGAAAAATTCTGCTCCACTCTACTCGGGTTCTCCTTTACTTAGAGTCAATATAATTCTTCTATATTTATTCATCGAACATATAGTGGAACTGTCCTACTTCTTCTTTATGTTGATGATATGATTATTAATAGTTCTGATAATGCTTCGATTTGAAAGCCTTAAACAGTAGTTACAAGCATCGTTTCATATGAAATATCTTGGTAATTTGCATTATTTTCTTGGTCTTTAGGTTCACTCTACATCCAAGGGTATATTCCTCCATCAACACAAGTATGCCACATATTTAATTTCTATGGCTGGTCTCCAATCGACTAATCCAGTGGATACTCCTCTTGAGGTTAATGTTAAATATCATCGTGATGATGGTGATCTGTTTCATGATCCCTTTTTGTATCGTCAACTCGTGGGTAGCCTTAATTACTTGACTATTACTCACCCTGACATATCGTTTGTTGTTCAACAAATAAGTCAATTCATGCACTATCCTCGCCACTTTCACTTGGCAGCAGTTCGTCGTATAATTCGTTACTTGAAGGGAAGCTCTCATCGTGCTGACAATACAAGTGCCATCCAAATTGTTGTGAATCCTGTACGAGGTATATATATATATATATATATATATATATATATATATATATATATATATATATATATATATATATATATATGAGAAATAATAATGAGAAAGTTATCAAGCAAAGAATTATTGACAAAATTAACTCAAGAAAGTGCATACTATATGTATGGTTTACAAATGGTTTGGGTTGCTATGGAGAAAAAAATACAAGAAGGACGAAGTTATTGTTGAAGCTCACCCGCCTTGTATTTTTTCATAACAACACAAAGTTGATCATTTCTTCGTCTTCATTTTCCATGAATCTTTTCAATAAAAGGTGTGGTCATGAAAAAATTTATGAGTTGATATGTTTTAGTATGTTGTTGTTGCTTTGTTGATAAATATTGTTATATGTTGTTGTTATTTTGTTGATAAATATTGTTGTATGTTGTTGTTGTTCATAAATGTTTCTGACAACAAGAACAAAACATTGTTATGGCACAAGAAAAAACCTTCTTGCGACTTAGCAATGTTTTGTTTTTATGAATCTTACAACATTAATTTCTTATGTAGATTGATAGAAGATGCAGTTGAGTTTATTATATTGTATGTAGATTGCTTGTTTCGCTAACCCTACATTGAACATGCATTCATTTAAATTGATTTAGAAAATAATAATTTGAAAACTAAGTTATATTTGAAAACTATCTTAGATCAATCAATATTTTTCGAATTGCATCTGTCTCGTAATTCATCTCTCGCTCTTTAACACATAGAACTTGGTTCAATGCCCTAAATTATTCAAAGCAACAGCTCATTCTCTTTTAGTTTATATTAAAAAACATCAAATTTGGTGAGAAATTCTGACTCATCATTATCACTGTCATCATAATAATGACTACAAATTGGTCAACATATTAATGCTTTGCAAAATAAACTAGAAAAGAATTAATCGTTTCTTTGAAGAATTCGGAACAAAATAAACAGTGGTTCGATTAAGTTTTTTTTTCAAGAATAATTTAATTTATCAAACTATTATCTTATACATCAATTTTAATGGTTGTATATGTTTAGTGAGAGGTAGGAAAAAACAAGCAATCCACATATTTTATAATAAACTCATGTATACATACCACAATGATTATCTTTTACAAGGGTGGTGAAAAAAATTGTTGTTGTTGAGTTTCGAATACATGACCCTTTATATATATCACAATAGTTGTTTAAGTTAACCATTGTGATAGGTAGTGCGCTACCTAGTATTTCACCACACTCAGACACCCTTGGTGGAAAGCAGCATACTTACACTCACACGGTACCTAACAACAGACATACAACCGTTATTATATGTATTTCACAACCGTTGTTATAAGTGTTTTCCATAGTAGTGTTCCAAATGTTTTGTTTAGGCTTAAGATTTGCGGATGTATTGCGGTGATGGACTTCTAATGTGGTGGCGCAAGTCCCTAGAGCGTGAGGGTGGACCTTCAAGATTAACATTCTAACGCCAAAGTTTGTGATCAAATCCACAAAAGGTGTAGAAGGAAGTATGAAAAAAGTGTATGTACCTTAAGTTTTAAGCATGTTGATATATATATATATATATATATATATATATATATATATATATATATATATATATATATATATATATATATTTATATATGTGTGTGTGTGTGTGTGTGTGTGTGTGTGTGTGTGTGTGTGTGTGTGTGTGTGTGTTTTGAGTTAAATATTGCTCAACCCATAAATTTTAATTATTAGAGTTTGTTTGAAAATATTAATGTTGAAGTCTAAACTACTTTTTGATCTGTGGAGAATATTAGGACAACGTTCATAGTATTTTTTTTGTAATTTGACGAGTGACAACTTTAATATATTTATACTTGGTTGCTTCAAATTTATGTTCTTAAGCATTTATTATTTTGTGAGTCATGATTAAAAATAATGCACTTTGATTATTTTGATGCTAATATTAATAAATTTTGAGCATAATGTTTTTGGAGAACAAGCATTACTTTTATTGAAATCGAAAAAACAGTTTTTTACAACCGATCCAAAGGGATCCAGGAGTGTTAGTTTGGACAGATATGGCTTGGTATGGATTTTGGCATGATAAGGTTCAATATATGCAATTATGGAAGTGAGGTAGTGATTCTGAGATTTGAGGTGTTTTTGGGTGTATGAGTGATTCAAACACATCACATTTGACATTTAGAAGTTGTGGGAAGCATCACTTTGTTCAGAACTTGCAAGGTTTGGAGGTTGAGTTTTCTACCTCACTTTGAAACACATGACTTGTAATTCAAGAAAGAAGAGAGAAAACCTATAATTGTGAGGTTTTGGTGTGATTTGAAGAGTGATTTGAACCTCTATTTATAGGCCAAGGATTCTGAATGAAGAGCTTTGCAAGTTGATCAAAGAAATGATGATTTGGCTTAAGAGATAAAATGGAATCTTTCACATTAAATGCAAATGGTTAAAAGTGACTTAACCATGGTTATTTTGCCAAGCTTCTTATCTCTTCCATTCTGATCTTCAAATCAGAAAATGTCTTCAATCATTGCATCTATGCATCATTATTTGGATCATTTGGCAATTTGGTTCATAACTTTGGCAAAATGACTTGAAATTTCAAGTGAAAAGTTCACTAATGGCAAAATTCAAAACCATGGCTACACTCCATATTTTTTCATGCTCTTAGACATTTTGGAAAGCTCATATTACACACTTCAAAACCCTAGTTGAAAGTTTCTTCAAGATCCTTAAGGAAGTGGGTGAAAAAGTTCCATAAACTTTGAAGAAAATGAAGTTTTAAGTGAAATTTTCATAAGATACCAACTTTGAAGCTCCATATCTCTTAAATGGTTGATCTTATGAAAAAAAATTATATGTGTCAAAGTTGTTTATTGGATCAAAATCTACAACTTTCATGTTGGAAGTTTTTTTCAGTTTGTAGGTGAAATTTTGAGTTATTCCCTTTCAAAGTTTGGAAAAAACCATGAAAAACACTTAGAAAAATTTTCTAAGTATGAAAGTCAAACTTTTGACTTTTTGATTCTTGATTGATTTTCTTGATTTCTCTTGATCAAATGACTTCATATATCATATATTGATGATTTAAAACTTCAAAAGTCATAGTTGACCAAAATTCCCCAAAAGTCAATGGTGATCTTGTACAGTTGACTTTTTCAGACGAATCGCGTTTCTGGAGATTTCAAATGAAACAAGCTACCCTTCACCAAATGAATGGTATGAATGGATCATATTGAAGCATTAGAGGATATTGAGCCATGGATTGAGTTGTGACACCATGTCCTGATTAAAAAGTCAGTTATTCAGTGAATTAGGTCAAAAACCCTAATTGTCGACCTGATGAAATTGATGACTGTGGATCTTGCATTGAGATGTAATTTCCATTGGATGTTGTCATAGGGGTTATTTGAGGATGATTGAAACCTTTGATTGACTTCCTGGGGATTTTTAGGGTTTCCCAAATGTGATCCCTGATTTCAGTCCCTGATAGTTCAAAACCCTGATCTGAGGATTTGCCTGATCAATCTTTGTGTAGGAGATGTTATGAGCCAATGGATTAGGTCAAAATGATGCACTTGAGGTCTTGATATCATGTCCCAAGCCATTAGGTCAAATTCTGAGCAAAAGTCAAGAGTGTGCTGTCTTCAGTCAAAACCCTAATTCAGTCGATTCAAAGCTGTTGAGCTTGTTGAAATGAATCTCTGAGGACCAAATGTTGATTATTGATGAAGGTGATTCATTTGAGATGAAGGGAGAACAAAACCTTAATTGATTGTTACTTGTACTGATGAGTGATTTCCTGATTAAATCCTACTGAGTCACAAGTAACAAACACAAGCTATGCAATTTGTTAGAGATGCAAATGATGCATATGCAAATGATATGAGATGGTATCTTAGGTCAAAAATTGGGGTATGACAAATACCTCCAATGATGCTAACTGAATGCTCAAGATAGATTGAAAGTGCCCAGAACCTTGAACCCGATGGTACCTAGAACTCAAGCAAGTAACAATGGTGAATGATGATTATGTGATTACATATGTTGTTTTCTGATTTGGATAGCTTATATGAATGATATGTGAGGTATTTGGATGATTAGTTTGGATTGAAATAGACTGTTTGGCTTAAAACAACTTCAAATGCAAGTAAGGTATGTAAAAATGGAAGTTGGTGCTTAAGAGGTTACAGGTCTTGAGTGAGTGTTTCGATAGCTTATATTTGATGTATATAAGCTATCTGATGTGATAGTTTGGTCAATGTGTTTATGGTTTGAGTTTTGGAAGTTTTAGGCTTCAAATGGCTCTTTAATGGAGGTTTGAAGGTGATTTTTGGTTAGGAGTGTTTTGGAAGGTGGTGGAGATGATTGACAACTTCTAAATGATTATTAGAAGCTTTTGGAAAGCTTAGTTGACACCCAGAACTTATAGAACTCAAAATCACTTGAAAAATGCAAAGTTAGAAAGAAGGAGAATCTCAATTTGTATGGTCACTTGGAGAAATCTGGTGTAAGAGATGCATTGAAAAATGCCCTTTATTTATAGAAAGGAGAAAAATCTGATCCATTTGAACTCCCATGTGATACTTGCACCATCTTGCTTAATTGTGAAGAAAGGAGAAAATTGTGTTTCCCATGGTGTGGTACAAGGCTCAAACATGCTTGTGTTACTTCATTCTGAACATTAGGAGCTTTCTTGTGGTATTTGAAATGCCTTTACTGCAGAATAAACATTGTAGTGGCTCAAGAGAAAATTTGTTATGATTAAAGCTTTTTTTTCAAAATGGAAGTGTGATCTTTATGCCAATAATGGAATGATCACTTGGATAATGCCTTAAGCACTTGGATCATAGCTCAAAATAGAGTTTAATCTTTTGATTATGGTGTTTTAAATAAGTTAGAGGACCTGTACTTTGAAGATTCTTCAGATTTGAATCAAAAATCAAACTTTGTTCTTCATGTTCATGGCTTGAATTCAAGTGTCATGGAGCCTTCTTTGAAAAATCATATCTCATAGCTCAAGTAATTAAATTTCATTCTAATGGTCTCTTTGGAAAGCCCTTGCTACATAGTTCAATCCACTTGTCCGTAATTTTGTCAAACTCCTTTTGGATCATGGTGAAAAATGGTCACAAGTGAAATAGAGAAGAGAGAGTTGCTGAGAGAGAAGTTGAAGAGAGATGGGAAACTTCTCTTGTTTCGAATGGTAAGAAATAGGGATGAGAGATAGGATTTTGGTGGGACCTACTGCTTTTCCTTTTCTTCGCTCAAATGGAGAGAGTCTGTGAAAAATGCTAATATTTTTACACTTTTCCAATTAATACCCTTATGGCTTTACCCCTCATCCTTTATTTTGTTTGCTTTTCAAAACTATACTATTGTTTTTATATGATATTGTTGTTTTAGTTCCTCTTTTTCTCATAGAAAAATTAACGTCCCTTGTTTTCTTTATCTTTTCTATATAATTATATGTAATTAACGATAATTTAATTTTCAATTAATTAATTGTGTTTTAAGAAAAAACTAATTACTTTAAATAGTTTAACTAATTTGATTATATTTTAGATTATCCAATCAAATAAAACAAGACTAATTATCTAATTGATTAATTGAAATTAATGAAAATAGAATAAAAATATGAGTTAGACAACTTTTCCAATATAAGGGTAGTTTAGTACTTTTGAAATTAATCAACACTTCTCTCTTCTCTATTTATATTCTATATATCTTTAACCAAACAATACCTCAAATATACTATATTTCTCTCATCTTTCTTTCTTATTACACTCACTCTCCCTTATTTCTCTCTTCTTAACTTCTTCCCTCAGCCAATCATACCCTAAATTTTTTGAACATAAACTTCTTAATCCAGTATCTCTCAAATTAATCACTTTTTGATGAAATTCTATTAGTGACAAAGTTGTTTGTTTGATCAAGATCTACAACTTTCATGTTGGAAGATTTTTGAGTTTGTAGGTGAAATTTAAAGTTCCCAAAGTGAGGTTAAAATCACTTAAAAACCCTAATTTTAACTTTTGTTGACTTTTTGATTCTTGATGAATTTTCTTAATTTTTCTTGGTCAAATGACTTCGTTAATCATATGTTAATGATTTTGATCTTCAAAAGTCCATGGTTGACCAATTTTCTCACAGTTGACTTTTTCCAAATGAACATCAATTCTGTGGATCCTACAGGAATCAAGATCTTATCTTTAAATGGATGATATAAATGGATTATAATGTTGATTTGGAGGCCCTTGAATCATGGTTTCAGCTACGGAGCTATGTCCTGATTAAAAGTCAACCCTCTAGTTGAATTAGGTCAAAACCGTAATTTGGGCACCAGATAAGTTTGGAAGTTGTTGATCTTGAATTGGGCCATCCTTGGGCCTTGATTTTGATGGAAGGACCATTTGAACAAAGGATGATTTTTGAACTTTTTTTGTGGGCCTCAAAACCCTAATTTGCTCAGTCTCCTCTGTTAGAACAAGATTTGTTCTGATCAATATTCTTAGTTTTGATGATAACAAGGATATGAATTTTGTGTGAGATAATGTGGTACTCTAATACATTGCAAATTCCCTTTCAGGAAATATATAAAGTGTACGCACAAATCAGCGCTCAGAAGCTTTGTCTCAGAAGGTTCAGCATGCAACATCAGAACATGGTCTGGCAAGACATCAGAAGATGGTCAAGGCAGAATCAGAACATGGGTCTATGAAAGCATCAGAAGAACTTGAGGTCAGAAGCAGAAGCACTGAAGTTCTCATGGTATCACGCTCAGAAGCACTTCAAGGTCAGAAGACAAGAAGATGCTATGCACCAAGCTGTTTGACTCTGATGATATTCAAATATTATATTCACAAACATCAGATCAGAAGAAAGTACAGGTGGCAGGCTACGCTGACTGACAAAAGGAACGTTGGAAGCTATTAAAGGCAACGTCAGTAGACACAGCGTGAACAAGGCTCGAGGTAGTTGACAAAAGCGTGAAACATTAAATGCAATGTTGTACGGAACACGCAAAGCATTAAATGCGCCCAACGGTCATCTTCTCAAGTTCCTATAAATATGAAGTTCTGATGAGAAGCAAGGTTGACGATTTTGAAAAAGAACCAATTCTGAAAAACTTGCTGAAACGCTGTTCAAATTCAAAGCTCAGAAACTTCATCTTCATCAAAGCTCACTACATTGCTGTTGTAATATATTAGTGAGATTAAGCTTAAACGTTAAGAGAAATATCACTGTTGTGATTATAGCTTTTCAGAAGCATTTGTAATACTCTTAGAATTGATTACATTAATTTGTAAGTAACTAGAGTGATCAAGTGTTGATCAGGATACTCTAGGAAGTCTTAGCTTGTGTCTAAGCAGTTGTAATTAGAGTGATCACGTGGTGGTCAGGATACTCTAAGAAAGTCATAGCTTGTGTCTAAGCATTTGTTCCTAGAGTGATCAGGTTGTGATCAGGATACTCTAGAAGACTTAGTCGTGGGCTAAGTGGAAAACCATTGTAATCTGTTGCGATTAGTGGATTAAATCCTCAGGTGAGGTAAATCACTCCGTGGGGGTGGACTGGAGTAGTTTAGTTAACAACGAACCAGGATAAAAATAACTGTGCAAATTGTTTTTATCTTTCAAGTTTTTAAACTACACTTATTCAAACCCCCCCTTTCTAAGTGTTTTTCTATCCTTCATCCTTTTGACCTGTCTCCTGTCTTGGAACACAAGCAACAAACAAACAATTTTTTGGTATTTTTGGTTACCAAATGATGTATGCATGATGATGATTATGATTCTACTATTTGGAATAGAGTGGGATCTCAGTGGTAAAAAATTGGGGTACAACAGTTACCCCTATTTAAGTTCCTAATACTTGATGAGGGGAAGATGGAACATGGTATGAAAAATTCTGCTCCACTCTACTCGGGTTCTCCTTTACTTAGAGTCAATATAATTCTTCTATATTTATTCATCGAACATATAGTGGAACTGTCCTACTTCTTCTTTATGTTGATGATATGATTATTAATAGTTCTGATAATGCTTCGATTTGAAAGCCTTAAACAGTAGTTACAAGCATCGTTTCATATGAAATATCTTGGTAATTTGCATTATTTTCTTAGTCTTTAGGTTCACTCTACATCCAAGGGTATATTCCTCCATCAACACAAGTATGCCACATATTTAATTTCTATGGCTGGTCTCCAATCGACTAATCCAGTGGATACTCCTCTTGAGGTTAATGTTAAATATCATCGTGATGATGGTGATCTGTTTCATGATCCCTTTTTGTATCGTCAACTCGTGGGTAGCCTTAATTACTTGACTATTACTCACCCTGACATATCGTTTGTTGTTCAACAAATAAGTCAATTCATGCACTATCCTCGCCACTTTCACTTGGCAGCAGTTCGTCGTATAATTCGTTACTTGAAGGGAAGCTCTCATCGTGCTGACAATACAAGTGCCATCCAAATTGTTGTGAATCCTGTACGAGGTATATATATATATATATATATATATATATATATATATATATATGAGAAATAATAATGAGAAAGTTATCAAGCAAAGAATTATTGACAAAATTAACTCAAGAAAGTGCATACTATATGTATGGTTTACAAATGGTTTGGGTTGCTATGGAGAAAAAAATACAAGAAGGACGAAGTTATTGTTGAAGCTCACCCGCCTTGTATTTTTTCATAACAACACAAAGTTGATCATTTCTTCGTCTTCATTTTCCATGAATCTTTTCAATAAAAGGTGTGGTCATGAAAAAATTTATGAGTTGACATGTTTTAGTATGTTGTTGTTGCTTTGTTGATAAATATTGTTATATGTTGTTGTTATTTTGTTGATAAATATTGTTGTATGTTGTTGTTGTTCATAAATGTTTCTGACAACAAGAACAAAACATTGTTATGGCACAAGAAAAAACCTTCTTGCGACTTAGCAATGTTTTGTTTTTATGAATCTTACAACATTAATTTCTTATGTAGATTGATAGAAGATGCAGTTGAGTTTATTATATTGTATGTAGATTGCTTGTTTCGCTAACCCTTCATTGAACATGCATTCATTTAAATTGATTTAGAAAATAATAATTTGAAAACTAAGTTATATTTGAAAACTATCTTAGATCAATCAATATTTTTCGAATTGCATCTGTCTCGTAATTCATCTCTCGCTCTTTAACACATAGAACTTGGTTCAATGCCCTAAATTATTCAAAGCAACAGCTCATTCTCTTTTAGTTTATATTAAAAAACATCAAATTTGGTGAGAAATTCTGACTCATCATTATCACTGTCATCATAATAATGACTACAAATTGGTCAACATATTAATGCTTTGCAAAATAAACTAGAAAAGAATTAATCGTTTCTTTGAAGAATTCGGAACAAAATAAACAGTGGTTCGATTAAGTTTTTTTTTTCAAGAATAATTTAATTTATCAAACTATTATCTTATACATCAATTTTAATGGTTGTATATGTTTAGTGAGAGGTAGGAAAAAACAAGCAATCCACATATTTTATAATAAACTCATGTATACATACCACAATGATTATCTTTTACAAGGGTGGTGAAAAAAATTGTTGTTGTTGAGTTTCGAATACATGACCCTTTATATATATCACAATAGTTGTTTAAGTTAACCATTGTGATAGGTAGTGCGCTACCTAGTATTTCACCACACTCAGACACCCTTGGTGGAAAGCAGCATACTTACACTCACACGGTACCTAACAACAGACATACAACCGTTATTATATGTATTTCACAACCGTTGTTATAAGTGTTTTCCATAGTAGTGTTCCAAATGTTTTGTTTAGGCTTAAGATTTGCGGATGTATTGCGGTGATGGACTTCTAATGTGGTGGCGCAAGTCCCTAGAGCGTGAGGGTGGACCTTCAAGATTAACATTCTAACGCCAAAGTTTGTGATCAAATCCACAAAAGGTGTAGAAGGAAGTATGAAAAAAGTGTATGTACCTTAAGTTTTAAGCATGTTGATATATATATATATATATATATATATATATATATATATATATTTATATATGTGTGTGTGTGTGTGTGTGTGTGTGTGTGTGTGTGTGTGTGTGTGTGTGTTTTGAGTTAAATATTGCTCAACCCATAAATTTTAATTATTAGAGTTTGTTTGAAAATATTAATGTTGAAGTCTAAACTACTTTTTGATCTGTGGAGAATATTAGGACAACGTTCATAGTATTTTTTTTGTAATTTGACGAGTGACAACTTTAATATATTTATACTTGGTTGCTTCAAATTTATGTTCTTAAGCATTTATTATTTTGTGAGTCATGATTAAAAATAATGCACTTTGATTATTTTGATGCTAATATTAATAAATTTTGAGCATAATGTTTTTGGAGAACAAGCATTACTTTTATTGAAATCGAAAAAACAGTTTTTTACAACCGATCCAAAGGGATCCAGGAATCAAATTCGACAACTTAATTCAGACTAGAAGCATTTGTCTGCAAATAAAGCTTCCTATTCAAACTACATCTAGTTTTCACAATGTCAATAATTTTTCCTGCTATATTGTGTTCTAGGATAGTGTGGGAGAAGACCATTTGGTTCCTTCCTTTCCATTTTTCTTACACGGTCTCGGTAATCGCAAATTTCAGTATTTTCCTTTTCCAACCTTTTTTGTTAATCTCACTTGTGATCCATCTACTTTCTCAAGTCCATTATGTTGGGGCGTGATTGATGTCAAGCAATTGCAACACAGTCTTCCACACTTGGCAAGTTGTGCTGCAGCTGAAAAAGAGGTGATCAATATATTCTGTTCCAACACAGAAGCAGCAACTAGAATCAGTAATAATGCCAAACCGTACCAATCTATCTCGCGTGTGGAGTCTCCCTTTTAACATCATCCAAAGAGTGAAGGTGACCCGTGGGCGTGCATAGTTGTTATACCACATTCTTTTCCAAGGAACATGTACAAACTCTCCTCTGAGTGCTTTATACATGTCTTTGGTCTTGTACACACCTGTTTGCACTGTGTTTTTCCAGTAATGAGTGTCTTTTAGAATATCCCGAATGCTCATGATCTTCCTCAAAATATAGGAATAGTCCATCTTTGGGTTCCATACCATGACATCATGCTGTTTAAAAAATTGTGTCAAACCACCGTATCCATAGTTTGTTCGCCTTTGCTTGTATATTCCATAGTAGTTTCATAATTGTCGCTTTATTCCACACCTGCAGAGAAATAATATTCAATCCTCCGACAGATTTTGGAAGGCAAACATTCTCTCACGCAATTGGAGCGTTTTTGCTTAGCTCATCCTTTCCGCACCAAATAAATGTTCGACACATTGCCTCAATTTGTTGGATCACCTTTTTTGGGAAGTAAAAAATCTGCATCCAATATGAAGTTATGGAAAAGATGAAACTTTGAACGAGCTGTCGTCTTCCTGCGTAACTTAAGAGTCTTGCAGTCCAATGATTTGATTCTCTCTGTAATTTTGTCAATTAGAGGCTTAAAGTAGTGGACCATGAGTTTTATGTTGTCTAGTGGTACGCCTAGATATTTAAAAGGCAGACTTCCCTCATTAAAGCCTGTATCGTCTTTGATCTCCATTCTGACATTGGTAGGAACATCACCAAAATACAGATGGCATTTGGCCGGATGGGCCTTAAGGCCAGTAGCCATAGAGAACTTATTAATCTACTTCATCATGAGTTGGATAGAAGTTCTATCACTCTAGTGAATAAAAGAATACCATCTGCAAAACTCACATTCGTGATCTTAATTTTTTCGCATTGATGATGGTAATTAAAGTTGGGTATAGATTTCAAATTCTTCAGGAAGTGATGTAAAAATTCCATAATCAAAACAAAAATCAAGGGGGATATAGGATCCCCTTGCCTTAGGCCCCTCTTGGCTTTGATCAACTTTGTCACTTGGCCATTAATATAATACCTGTATGACACAGATTTCACACAAGTCATTACCCAAGTAGTGAAGGTATGAGGAAAATTCATCTCATGCATAATATCCTCCAAAGCACTCCACTCAACCGTGTCGTATGCCTTTTGAATATCCATTTAGATAGCACACCTAAGAGATACGTGTTTATGGTTGTAACCCCTCATAAGTTCTCGAGCCATAAGAATATTGTCTTGGATCACTCTCCTTGACAGAAACACAGATTGACTATTATCCATTCTAAGTACTACCTTAAAATTAAATAGATATTTTGTAGATAATATCTCCCACGATTCCCACTCCTTTGGCATCAGTTATTTTAGCATCATAACACTATCTATTAGAGTTTTAACATGGAATTTGGCATCCAAGTTTGTGCGCGGAAGCGCTGTTCATAGTTTTAGGAAGATATTACTCTTGTAAAAGTGGTAGTTTCTCACATAGAGGAACTGCCAAACCATTAGTACTAGGCCTACAATTTGTGTACTCTTGGATCATTAATCTTGTGGTCATTAGTGAAAGCATTCAGTATCTTTATTTCTCTCTTTTTTCAAGTTCATGTTTATTGCTTTATAATTATTGTTATTGTTGTTTTAGTTACCATGTTATTTTTCATCGCAATCGTTATGTTTAATATTTTTTTTACCGAGTAGTATGTTTAGATAAATAGTTTAGAGCATGGAATATGAGGACTGATAGGAAAATAGCAAGTGTACTATTTTTCCTATGTAGTAGTAATGGGAAAATCCCAAGTATCGAATCTCAAGGAGTACTTGACGATACAGAGTTTTGCAATGACTTCAATTAGACAAAAACTTCAGATGGTTTTGGTTGGTTTCGCAAATAAAGTAAATACGCAGAATAATAAAACGATGAACAGAGATGAGTAGATTGCTAGGGATGGTGAATGATTCTTCATGCAATGAATTTTCTCTCTCAATGCAACAAAATACTTTTCATAGTTAATTACCAGTTCTTTAGAGTATCTAATCGTAAGGCCTTAGCGAAGAGATCTTTGACCTCACAACCTAATTACTATGTCCATAGATAATTGCGGTTATGATCAAGCATTCCAATAACAAGAATTTCCGGTTACAATATGACATCCCTAGTCCTAGGTGATATAAATATTATATGTTCTTAATCATGTCCACAAATAATATGCCGTCCAGCTACACTATTCATTCATATTCAGAATCCGTTTTTCTGACAGATAAAGCATTACTAACAGATGAAGAACAAATTAACAAATATGAAAATTAAAAATAGTTATTGTATCAATTGAACAAATTCATCACAATCAGAATCAGGGTCACCCCCTAGCAATGGGGGGTTTAGCTACTCATAAAAATAACAGAAAACATAGTGTTAATTGTAGACATTACAGATAAATGAAGGAAATCCAATCTTCAATGGCAAAAGCTCATAGAATTCTTTAATCCTTGCATCAAATCTGAGTTCTCCAGCCTTCTAGAGTGCATTTTCGCTCCCAAATTCGTCGAACCCTTGTCCCAACGCGTTTTCCTCCATTTAAACCAGCATTTCTGGGCTTTTCAGACCAAAAGGCCCATGACAGTACGTGCACACGCGTGTGGGGACGCATTGGGGACAGTGGGACGCGTCCCGGAATGCGTTTGGGACAGTGGGACGCGTCCCGAGACGCGTTTGGGCAGACAGGCATTTTTCCTTTGTTTTCCTTTCTCCTGGGACGCGTCCCGGGATGCGTCTGGGCCAGTGGGACGCGTGTGGGGACGCGTCTGGCATGCATGCACAGTCAGGGACACGTCTGGGGACGCGTTTGGGACAATGGGACACATCTGGGCAGCAGATGGCACTTTTCACTTCCAAACGCGTCTGGGGACGCGTTTTGGCAGTTGATTGCATTTTTCTTCTTCCACACGCATCTGGGAACGCGTTTTTCCAGTTTATTCACTTTTCTTCAGTTTTGCACTTTTCCACCCAGATTTCTCCCATTTCATTTACCTGAGCCTACAAACACTATAACACACAACCAAAGCGTAAAATGACGAATAATGAAATAAAACACTAAATAAAATAACTTAAAGATAATTAAAAACAACGGTAAAAACATATGTAAAAACCACTGATCAAACTCCCCCAAACATAAACTGTTGCTAGACCTCAAGCAACAATTACAAGAGTTAATGACCTTCCCGGCACGGTGTTCATACGTGAGATATCTGTTTGTATTGATCAAGAAACGGTTGGTCCGGTATTCACATGACGCGACGAGTTTCTGCTAGAACATTAAACCTTAAGCTCCCCTTTCGGATACTTATCCAACTATGCTTTACACTTAAGTCTCTTTCCGATTTTCCTCCTCTTTCATTCGGACAATCACATTAAGGCACTACATTTCTTATAATAATCATCACATGCATGAGACAAATCAAGGCTTTTTATTTTCTTTTTCTGGCACCAAATGAGCAGCATTTTCTACTTTTAATTACCGATGAAATTTTCAAACTTTGCAATTATATATTGTCCTTTTTGGACGACGTTTAGGGATCAACCTCCTTTGGGATGAATAATCGGGTGAGGGTTACCCAACTTAGCGAGCCGGTTGCCTTTTACCGCCTTTTCATCATCTGGTGCCAACTTTATCAATTTTTTTCTCAACCAGTCATCATGCATGTGAATCTGAATTATGCCATACTGTATCAATAAACTACTCGAGGAGTACTTCTCAGGAGACAAGTACTATGGTACAAATCTACACGTTAGACTCGTATTTCTTTTAGGGAACCAAGGGTGTTTAAACAAACCTCTTCTTGTCACATTATTCCGAACTTCCTGTCCTCAAACAATCCTCCCTTCATCTCTATATACTATTCCCGATCGCTCTTTAAGATCAAAACTCTTCAACAAAAATTAAAATTTCGGTCAAAATTTGGGAAGAATTCACTTTATGGTTTCACATCATACCAATAACATAAAAAATAAAATGCAAAGAGAAGAGCCTCCCCCAAACTTGAACTAAACATTGACCTCAATGTTTCAGAACGAGCTAGAGAGAGGTGACTCACAGAGGGTATTGCACTCCAACAATCACTTCTGAGCTTTCACTAGAGACACCCTCTTTTATTACCTGAAAAATAAAACAAACAAATAGAGAAATTAATTATTAAAACTGTGGGTTGCCTCCCACGAAGCGCTTCGTTTAACGTCGCATGGCTCGATGGTCCATTACCCTTTATTATGGAGGGTTTTTCCTCTTCCACACCTGGTTGCTTGTTACCTTCACAACCAAGAACTCATGAAGATGAAAAGCATGGACAACTTTTCTCTTCAATTCACTTCCCACATTCTTCTTGAAACTTTTTCTTGGAGATGTTTAGGACTTTTGTCTTCTCCTTCACTTTCGATCATCCCAACAGAAGCTTGATCATGTACACCTGCACTTTGTTTCTTGACTTCTAACATCTTCAAGGTTACTTCTTCATCAAAGGCTTTCACCGTCAGAGTCCCTTTTTAAATGTCAAAGTTGCAATGACTTGTATACAAAAATTGTGTCCCAAGAAGGATAGGAGTTTCTTCATCTTAAGGAATGTCCATGATGTGGAAGTCAATAGGGAATACAAACTTATCAACCTCCACTAGTACGTCTTCAGCTACCCCATATGATTTCTTGATGGTGTGATCAACAAACTTCAACTTTGTCTCACATTCACTTATCTTTCCCAATTCAAGCTTTTTGAAGATAGATAGTGGCATTAAACTCACACTAGAACCAGAATCAATGAGTACCTTTTTAAACATTTTGTTCCTGATGGTGCATGGTATCGCTACTGCTCCAGGATCTTTCTTCTTGATGGGTATCTTCCTTGCTGGCGAGCCTATACCACACTTTTTAGTTGCAATTTCTGGTTCTCCTCCCACGGGTCTATTTTTAGCAATCACCTCCTTCATAAATTTCTTATACAACGGCATGTGCTCAAGTGCTTCAAAGAAGGGGAGATTGACTTCTAACTTTTTAAACAAGGCACCAAACTTCTCAAAGTCTCTCTCTTTTGAATCTTTCTTTGTCACTCTGGAGGGGAAAGGTAGCTTGATCACCGATTTAGCATCTTTCTTAATTTTTCTTCAAGTGGCTTAACCGGTGGTACCACAACTTCGGGCTCTTTTGGATTCTCTCTTATTTCCAAATCTACCTCAATGACCAAGTTGTCATCTATTTCCTCTTCTTTTTCAAAATTTGCAGCTTTCTGACTTCTTGTTGTGATAGCATTTATTTTCTCTTGGTCTTTCGGATTTTTCACAGTTGAGCTCGGAAAGGTACCTTGTGTAACACCCTTCTAAACCCCGCGGCAATTTAAATAAATAATCAGAGTAAAAACATACACACAAGGGTGCCACAATTATTTAAAACAGAAAATTCAACTAAGGTCAAAGTCATGCTTCATTAGGAAACGGTTCACAAAACATAATCATGTTTATCACAGCAGAATAAGAAACATCATCAAATACAACCAAAAGGAAATATAATCCAACACCAATTAAAATAGAGTAATCTCATAAAAACTCTAAAACTATCATTCCCCAGTGTTACAGATCAGAGCATGACCGACACAACCCACTATAAACGGATAAACTCTACGAGTCATCCTCACCAAGCACTAATGCCGCTACTACTCAATCTGAAAATGACAACATGTAAGGGTGAGTCTCATTCTCAATTAGTAAATATTATGCAATTCATAAATAAAAAGCATCATAAAATACCGTTCACCCAATTATACATATTCAGATTCACACAATAATGGATTACAACACATAACACAGAAATCCATACAATCACGTTATGACAAAATGCATATGATACAACTGACACTATGCATTTGGTACCAATAAACCGTGGAATCAATCCACCTAACCGATCTATGCCTCATCGAGATACGGCCCACCGACACAATTTCCGCACAATGGGAAATATGTCCACCAACGATCCACACATCACCGGGATCCAACATCAATTACATATGAATGAATGAAACACACATAACATACTTAAAAACATCACCGAATCACGGTGAACAATTCATCTCAACAACACATCACCGAATAAGTATGTACATTTTTTTCAACATCATTCAAATAGTCATGCATTCATCACAATCATAATAATAATCACCACCAATTCATCATCAGATCAATCACATTGTCACACCTATCTCATATGCACACAATTTTCAATTCTCATCAAGTAATTAAATCAAGTTTTAAAGAAATAAAGTCGGCTACTGCCCATATTCATCATTCATCATATAAAAAAATTTAGTTACTTGCACAACGCCCAAAACGGCACTAAGAAATGATTCACGGATCAAAAGATATGTTATTTTAAAGTTTTAGAAAAATTCTCGCTCAGCAAGGTTCGCTCAGCGAAACAAGGCAGAAGCGAAATCCTTCAGACCTCCGCTCAGCGGACCTCTAGCGACGTCCAACAGAAGCGAACTACGTTGGGACCTCCGCTCAGCGGACCCCCTCCGCTCAGCGGACCTGCGATTTCAGCAAACCCCAAGTATGCGACAGACCATGCGATTTCACCCAATACCAGTCCAAAATCGACCCCAGACATCACATACAGGCATATAATCATCATACATTCAATTATACACCACAAAACATCATTTAAACTCATTATTAACCAAATAGTTCACACAATCATCATCAATTCAATCCAATTATAACAACCTAACCTAACAATCCCAATGTCTAATTGAATCAAACCATACATCAATCTACTATTACCTAAGATCACATAAGAGATACTAAAAGGAAGAGTCCCCCCTTACCTCGATGAATTTCTTGAATGCTCTCCTTCTGGTTCCACGTTCTTGCCTCTTTCCCTTCTCTTGCTCTTTTCACGTGTTCTTCCTTTTTCCCCCAAATGGTTCCTTTTTCTTATTTTATGAAAAATAAAATAAACTAAATTAACCACAACTTCGTAAAAGGCCTAACTAATTAGCACCCCTATTTTACTAACATCACACCATAAGCCCAATAGCTTTTACTCCATCATTTTCCAATTAAATCCAATTAAAATACTAAAATTCCAATTATTTAATTTAAATTCAAATTAAATTAATAAACTGAAATTATGGGGTGTTACACCTTGTACCTGTAGAGTGAGATGATGTGCTATTTGTCCCACTTGAACTTCCAGATTTTTAGTTGACGCGGTGGTGTTTCTATGGTTGTTTCTTGTTTCTTCTTGAAACTGAGAACATTTCCCAGCTAATCTCTCAATAGCTACTTCCCACTCCGCTTTTTGAGGATTTTGTTGTTGATCTTTCCAAGCGAAGTTGGGATGATTCTTCCACCCTGGATTATAGGTTTTAGAATACGGATTGTTTTGCCTTAAGAATTTCATTTCTTCAATTTGCTTGGGAGTAGCAACACAACACACAGTTTGGTGAGGGCCATTACAAATTTCACAGACTACAGGTTGAGCTTGTTGCACTTGAGCCACCTGTTGTGTACCTATATTCATAGCTTTCAATCTCTTTTCAACTTCAGCCGCTATTGCATCTTCGACCCGAATTTTGTTGGTTGCTAGCTTCAAATCAATGACTCCTTCAGGTTTGCTCGTACACCTGTCATACAACTCCAAATGCTCATTCGCAGCTATTGCTTCAATGATCTTGATGATACCAGAGGCTGTTGTGAAATTTGTTGAGCCTCCAGCTGCTGTGTCGATCAACTGCTTTGTCTTGATTCTGAGCCCGTTGACAAACATTTGCATCTGTTCAGTTTTGTCCATATTATGTGTTGGACATGCCACCAGAGTCTTCTTGAACCTTTTATAGGCATCCCCCAAAGATTCACCCTCCTTTTGCTTGAAGTTCAGAATTTCATACATTTTTCGTAGAAAGACTAACGCTGGAAAATATTCATTTAGGAAAGCCTTTTCCATCTCTTTCCACGATGTGATACTTCCCGCTGGTAGAGAATAGAACCACTCTTCTGCCTCTTCCGCTAGAGTGAAAGGAAACATCCTAAGCCTCTTTGCTTCTTCCGTGTGATCGTCAATTTTTAGAGTGGTGCCCATGGTCAAAAATCTCTGCAGATGCCTGTTTGCGTCTTTGTTAACCTTTCTGGTGAAAGGTTTCCTTTCAGGCTGATTAATGGTGCTTGGGTGTAGTTGAAAGTTGGCAGCATTTACCGGTTGGTTGAAAATTGTTTGTCTTCCCCCCAGTGTATTTGCAACCCCGTAGTCACCAAGGAGCCTCTCACGAGGAGGAGGATTTTCACCCATGACTTCTTCTTCACTTTCAGAATCTGAACCTGAATGAACTGTTACAATTTCATTTTCAGATTCAAGCTTAGCCAACCGATCTTGTCTGAGCCGTGCGTTGAGAGTTCTTTCAATTTCTGCGTCAAAAGGAAATTCAGCTGAGGTCTTACCTCGCATACACAAGTTAGAAAATTTTTAGTTTGATGAACAATATAAATAAAGAAAAATATGCAGAAAATAAATTTTAGTCGCAGAGCAACAAAATTCTAATTGAACTAAATCTAAAACTCTGTTATCTTCGGCAGTCCCCTGCTACGGCGCTAAAAACTTGATAGGAAAATAGCAAGTGTACTATTTTGCCTGTGTAGTAATGGGAAAATCCCAAGTATCGAATCTCAAGGACTGCTTAACGATACAGAGTTTTGCAATGACTTCAATTAGACAAAAACTTCAGATGGTTTTGGTTGGTTTTGCAAATAAAGTAAATACGCAGAATAATAAAACGATGAACAGAGATGAGTAGACTGCTAGGGAAGGTGAATGATTCTTCATGCAACGAATTTTCTCTCTCAATGCAACAACATACTTTTCATAGTTAATTACCAGTTCTTTAGAGTATCTAATCCTAAGGCCTTAGTGAAGAGATCTTTGACCTCACAACCTAATTACTATGTCCATAGATAATTGCGGTTATGATCAAGCATTCCAATAACAAGAATTTCCTGTTACAATATGATATCCCTAGTCTTAGGTGATATAAATATTATATGTTCTTAATCATGTCCACAAATAATATGTCGTCCAGCTACTTTATTCATTCATATTCAGAATCTGTTTTTCTGACGGATAAAGCATTACTAACAGATGAAGAACAAATTAACAAATATGAAAATTAAAATAGTTATTGCATCAATTGAACAAATTCATCACAATCAGAATCAGGGTCACCCCTTGCAATGGGGGGTTTAGCTACTCATAAAAATAACAGAAAACAGTGTTAATTGTAGACATTACAAATAAATGAAGGAAATCCAATCTTCATAGGCAAAAGCTCATAGAATTCTTCAATCCTTGCATCAAATTTGAGTTCTCCAGCCTTCTAAAGTGTATTTTCGCTCCCAAATTTGTCCAACCCTTGTCCCAACGCGTTTTCCTCCTTTTATTCCAGCGTTTCTAGGCTTTTCAGACCAAAAGGCCCATGACAGTACGTGCACACGCGTGCGCGGACGCATTTGGAACAGTAGGACGCGTTCTGGAACGCGTTTGGGACAGTGGGACGCTTTTGGGAAGACATGCATTTTTCCTTTCTTTTCCTTTCTCCTGGGACGCGTACCGGGACGCGTTTGGACCAGTGAGACGCGTGTGGGAATGCGTCTGGCATGCATGCACATTCAGGGACGCGTCTGGGACAATGGGACGCGTCCCGGGACGCGTCTGGGCAGCAGATGGCACTTTTCACTTCCAAACGCGTCTGGGTACGCGTTTTGGCGGCTGATTGCATTTTTCTTCTTCCACACGCGTTTGGGAACGCGTTTTGCTAGTTTATTCACTTTTCTTCAGTTTTGCACTTTTCCGCCTAGATTTCTCCTATTTCATTTACCTGAGCCTACAAACACTATAACACATAACTAAAGCGTAAAATGATGAATAATGAAATAAAACACTAAATAAAATAACTTAAAGATAACTAAAAACAACGGTAAAAACATATGTAAAATCCACTGATCAAGGACCGTCGTTTTTTACGGGACTCGATAATTATGTTGGCTATATTACTATTATAAATTCTATTTTGGTCTTATTTTTACTTTAAATTTAAGTAACCCTGTCACAAGAGTGAGAGGCTATTTAACATGATTTCGTCATGAGAGTGGGAAATCAATTAAGGTTCAAACCGGCACTGCAAAAGCGTGGGGATCAAACCAGATAGTAAAAACTAGGCATAGATCCTAAGGAGGGAGATAGCGCCTTAGGTATCTTTTAGGACTTGTTCGGTTTTCAAAAAATGTTCTTTAATTGAAATAGGCGAGCGGGAGGAAAATCTCATGGTTAAGGATTGTGGCTTTATTCAATACCACGAGAGTGTGAGGTTTAGTATTTAACTTGGTATTTTCTACTAAATATGTTATCAACATCAATATAAGCCAACCAGTTACAGAGTCCCCGAGGTATGCAAAATATACATTCCGGCCTATCTTTTTATATATTTCCTTAATCCTATTTTAGTATTTATGCTAGTATTAGTTTCCCCTTAATCAACTATTCATTAGCCTCAACTTTACAAAGCGACGATATATTAAAGTAAGTTGATATTGGTCTCTATGGTTTGAAAATCTTTTATATTACTTTGATATTTCCGTGCACTTGTGGACGCATCATCCTGCTATAGGTTAAGTGACTACTTCATATGTGTGTTTGAATTGTCTGTTGAGTATTTTCGGTAGAGACTTTTAGATTGATTTAGTGTGTCTTTCGTTGGATCAACTTGATGTTATTATTGGGATGAACTATTTGGAATACAACCATGTTTATATTAACTATTTTGATAAGATGGTTATCTTTCGTGAAACTGGTATTGAGGAAGATTTGTTTATATATGCCAAGAAAGTGAATGAGTGTGTGCAGGATGGTGTTATGTTGTTAGCTTTGACGGCAACATTAGATATCTGTGAGAAGAGAGTGATGGGTAATTTAACAATTGTTCTTGATTTTTTGGAGGTGTTTCCTGAAGATGTAATTGTTTACCGCCGGAATGTGAGGTGGAGTTTACGATCGACTTAGTTCTTGAAACTAATCTGGTATCGATGGCTCCATATCGAATGTCAGCATCTAAATTGAAACAGTTTAAGAGTCAACTTAAAGATTTTCCTGAGAAGAGATTCATTCATCCTATTGTGTCACAGTGGGGTGCACCAGTTTTGTTGGTTAAGAAGAAAGAAGGTACTATGAGACTTTGTGTGGATTATAGACAACTGAACAAGATGACTATCAAGAAAAAGTATCCACTTCCAATGATTGATGATTTGATGGATCAGTTAGTCAGTGCAAGTGTGTTTACTAAGATACATTTCAGGTCTGGGTATCATCAGATCCGTGTGAAAGCTGAAGATATTCAGAAGTCTGCTTTTAGAATAAGGTATGGTCACTATGAGTATTCTATGATGCTGTTCGGTGTGACTAATGTACTGGTGTATTTATGGAATACATGAATAGGGTTTTTCATTAGTATTTGGACAAGTTTCTTGTTGTATTCATTGATGATATTTTGATCTATTCTAAGAGTGAAGAGGATGATATTGAGCATTTGAAGATTGTGTTATCTGTTTTGAAGGAGAAGCAGATGTATGCTAAGCTTTCCATGTTAGTTTTGGTTGAAGGAAGTGAGTTTCCTTGGTCATGTGATTTAAAGTGGTGGTATTTATGTTGATCCGTCGAAGGTTGCGACCGTGTCTCAATGGGAACCTCTAAAATCCGTTTCTAAGATTAGAAGTTTTCTTGGTTTAGCAGGTTATTATCGCAAGTTCATTGAAGTATTTTCCAAGTTAGCTTTTCCATTGACGCAGTTGACTAGGAAGGGTCAAGCTTTTATTTGGAATTCATAGTGTGAAGGTGGTTTTCAAGAGCTTAAGAAAAGGTTGAAGACCACTCCTATTTTGATTTTCCCAGATCCGGCAGAACTGTTTGTTGTGTATTGTGATGCTTCGTCGATGGGTTTAGGAGGTGTGTTAATGCAAAATTGACAAGTGGTAGCTTATGCTTAAGGAAACTTAAAGTGCGTGAGAGATATTCGACACATGACTTAGAGTTGGCTGCTGCTGTGTTTGTGATGAAACTTTGGAGGCATTAGTTTTTTGGGTCGAGATTTGATGTGTTCAGTGATCACAAGAGTTTGAAGTATTTGTTTGATCATAAATAGTTGAATATGAGGCAGAGGAGATGGTTGGATTCTTGAAGTATTATGATTTTGGGTTGAATTACCATCTGGGTAAAGCGAATGTTATGGCTGATACGTTAAGTAGGAAGTCTTTTCATATGACGATGTTGATGGTGCGAGAGTTGGAGTTGATTGAGCAATTTAGAGATATGGTTTTGGTTTGTGAAGAGACTTCTTCAGGAGTTAAGCTTGGTATGTTGAAGCTTAATAGTGGCATTCTAGATGTGATTCAAGAAGGTCATAAATATGATTTGAGTTTGGTTGATCGATTGACGTTGATCAATCAAGGTTGAGGTGGTAATTTTCGAATTAATGAGAATGGTATCATGAGATATCGTGACAGAGTATGTATTCCAGACATGTTAGATTTGAAAAAGTGGATTCTTAAAGAAGGATATCATAGTGGATTCAGTATTTATCCTAGAGCTACTAAGATGTATCAAGATTTGAGGAAATTATTTTTGTGGCCAGGTATGAAGAAAAAGATTGTGCAATTTGTGTATTCCTGTTTGATTTTTCAAAAGTTGAAGATTGAACATCAGAAACCATCTGGTTTGATGTAACTATTATCTATTCCTAAGTGGAAATGGGATAGTATTTCTATGGATTTTGTGTCTGGTCTGAAGGTGGAGAAAAACACAAGAAAGGGGGGATTGAATTGTGTTCTTCATCAAATTAAAATTCCCTTTCTCTAAATTCTTTTCTTTCTCTTAGTATCTCATCTTCTGGATATGCTTTAATGTTGCGGAAGCATGCTTGGAATGGAGTTGCATAACCAATGAGATATTCATTTTAACTTCTTTATATCATCAGAACTTCTGACTTGTCTCAGTACAGTTCTGAAGACATTCTGTGTGAATGTTCTGAGTTAAATGAATCGTATAGAAAGTAAAAGACACGTTCATTTTTATCCTGGTTCACCTTCTGAATAAGGCTACCTCCAGTCTATCCTCCTCACGTGATTTGCCTCTCAACAGAGGACTTAATCCACTATAACCAAACTTGATTACACCTGTACAATCATCCGTCGTGACTAACAACCTGCACAGCCAACTACTGTGACTAACCATGCACAAGCTACCCGCGAGTGACTAACCCCTAGATGAGTGATCTGCTCAGTGATCTCAGTGAGATATAACGTTCAACAATATAGTAACCTTTCACAAGCCAACTGCCCGTGACTAACTGCAATGGACTGTTCAGTGATATGATCCACAGATATAACATCCATTGTCTTTTGGACTTTTGACCTTCACTTGGTCTCTAAGAGAATTTCCACAATGACCACCATCATTGTCTTCTCAAGCTTCTGATCTTTACTTGGTCGCTCAAGGGATCATCACCGAATTAAATTGGTTTAAATACAGTGCTTCTTAATAAACAGATATTCTAAGTACAACCTATATGATACAATGACAAGTAATCACTATTAAGTGAATAATCGTTGGATTATTCTTGTCTGCATCTTCTGACGAGATCCTTGCTTGGTATGAGTAGGCAGAGTAAGAACATTAGCTTCGGTAGTTGAGAGCATCTTCAAGCTAATATTCATCTTTAATTCTTCTTTAAAGGCATATTATAGACATAGTATCTATTCGGAGTTGCTTCTTGTTTTGATCTTCTAGTATTATCTTCAAGCAGATTAAGAACAACACTTCTTATTCAAGGTTGCTTCTTGTTTTGATCTTCTATTCTTCTCTTCAAGCAGATTAAGAACAACATTTCTTATTCAAGGTTGCTTCTTGGTTTGATCTTCTATTCTGCTCTTCAAGCAGATTAAGAACAACATTTCTTATTCAAGGTTGCTTCTTGTTTTGATCTTCTATTCTTCTCTTCAAGCAGATTAAGAACAACAGTTCTTATTCAAGGTTGCTTCTTGTTTTGATCTTATATTCCTCTCTTCAAGCAGATTAAGAACAACAGTTCTTATTCAAGGTTGCTTCTTGTTTTGATCTTATATTCCTCTCTTCAAGCAGATTAAGAGAATTGTTTGATAGTCTCTACAAAGATGGTGTTTCAGATTGCTTCTGTTTAAACTTTTAATCACTTTAGTGCTTTTTTAGTTTTGAGCACTACATATTTTTATAAAACCCACACTTTCCATGATGAATCTTTCTCCTATTTGTACCCCTTTAGATTGTATCCGTTATCTTGATCTTTGGAGAGCACATTAAATGCTTGCGTGTTGATTTTTACTTTTGTTTTCTCCAATAAGTTGCATGTGGGTTGCTTTTTCAATAAACCTCGAGAGTTGTTCCATTGAAATGTTGTAGTTGTTTGGCTAATGATTATGTTTTTAACGTCTTTTTCCCTTGACTCTAAATGCTTTTGGCTTTTCTTTGTTTTGTAGACTAAAGTTGTATCTTCTTTCAAGGTTCTCATGTAACTTTGTTGTTTGTTGCTTTTATCTGTCTTCTGCGTGCACCTTTAGAACTTATGATGATCTTCTATGGAAAACTCATGTATCTGATATTATTTTCTAATAATGTCATTGTGAATATTGTATAAGGCTTTCAACATAATATCTGCACACGCAAAGAAATCATTAGTAATAAAAATTTTACTCACAAAACATATGCTTGTTATCATCAAAACCCAATTCTGAACATAGATTCTCAATCTTGTTCTAACAATCTCCCCCTTTTTGATGATGACAGAAAACCATGTATTTTGATGGAACAATTTTATGAGGTGATAATAATTAAGCAAGTATATTTCATCCTCTTTTATATGTTCAATCAAGCAACTTATTTTTCAACAACTTATTCATCAAGATCTATTTTTCTTTCTCCCCCTTTTTGTCATAATCAAAAAGCTTTTAAGAGGGTTGAATGAGATTAATCAGACTTAGGAATAATTTTCTCCCCCTGAATTAGTTAACCCTATGAATTAATTTCTGATTTATGGCTCCCCCTGAAATAATTTCTTCAGTTTGTTTCTTCAGAAGATTGATAGATGTAGTTATGTATGTACTCTTCTTCTAGAGGTTCTGAAGATTCAGATTTTCCTGCACACTTTCAAAGCAGATACTACTTGTCTAGGAATATCATGTCAATTTTCAAGTTTCTTCTCCTTTTTGAAGTATAACTTTTAACAAGAGAACTTGCTTCACAATTTCTAATATTTCACCTATACGGTTACTTATAAGATTATTATTGCAGTAATTGATTGCAAACAATAATCAAGGAGCATAAAACGAAGCACACACATATGTTCATAAAGTAGTGATCAAAACAATCCACAAAATAAGGAAAGTATTAATATACACAAAACTAGGACTATATCAGAAATTCAGACAGAAACATGATCTAAGGTTGCTTAGGAACAAGTGATAGCAGAAGATTTTTGATTTCGTTTGTAGACTCCTCTAGCCTCATCATCCAGGATTTGAATTCCCTTTTGGTTGTGTCCTGCCTGGCTAGTCATTTTCTAACTTCGGCATTTTCCTTCTTGAGTTCATTTAGCGTTTCAAGCATCTTATCAGATTTGTCACTGGAAACACTTGCAAGCACAGAGGAAACCGTGAGAACTTTGGGAGACAACTGATTTGCATTTACTTTCCAGGTTGGTATTCTTCCTTCACAAATGTCTTCAGGCACTTCAATCGGAATTTGCTTTATCAAGGCCAAGGAATTTGTTTGATCATTATCAATATCCATATGCTCAGAAGATGTTGAATATGGAGTGTTGTTGATTACTAGAGGAGGTTTTAGCGCCCAGAGATCCATCACAAGAGTGATGACAGCATTCAGATATTCAGAAAATTTCTCATTAGCATGAGTGTGGCATACTTCTTTGACTTTAAGAGACTCAGAGTTGAATCTCCTTCTGAATGCATCCCAAAGGGCTTCTGAGGCCACTGGACTTCCTTTTGTTGCACAGTCGGCTTTTGATATTGCAATCCAACCCTACATCTCTGTTTCAAAATTCTTGAATAATATGTCAACATCTGTTAGGAAGGGTTCAGGATGATGAGGTTCATGTTGTGGTGTCGTTTTTTTTACCTCCCCGTTTCACTTGGGAGGACGGCACGCTAGACCCTTCACGCGAAATTTGGAAGGAGAATGCGCCCGGAATGGGATGAATTTTGTTTCAGTTCTTCCTACGATATCACACGAACTTTCTTATTGTCCTACGAATAGGAAAGGGAAAAAAAGATCTCAACTAAACCCTAGGAGTTTGCTAAGTGTGGGGATTTCACCTAGACTAGAAATTCTGGAGTTCGGGGGGTCGGTTATACATAGGGAAGAGTTTAAGCACCCTACATATCCGTAGTACTCTACGGGAACCTTCTATGTGTCATTGTGATTGTGTTTATTGCTAATGATTGGGAAAGTTTCTCCTTTGTGTTAGGAGAAGGAATTGAATTGATTAAAAAAAGACAGGCAGACAGACAAACTAACTATTTTTAGTATTTTATTAGCTCGCTGAGATTCCTTGTGAACCTCATGCCTACATATCCCTAGTGGAAGTCATAGCTTAATGTAGTTCGGGGAACTAACTAAGGAAATTAATTATTTTTGGTGCCTTGCTTGAAGCTCAAGGTTGAAGCTTTGAATAAAATCTCTGTTTACAGTAAAGAGACATGAAGTCATCTTTATAGAGAGGTATTTCTACTATTCCACCACAAACATTAAAAGAGTGACAGAATAACTGAATTCATTTCATTCAAGAGAGGGAGCCTACTTGGTTGATCAAGTATGACAGCCAACATGCTTCTTGAATGAAAGAAAGATGCTCGTCCAAATTAGGGAAAGTTAATCACATGTCTGGTTACACTGCCAGCTCATGCCTTTCAAAATCCTAAATGGGAGACTTGGTTAAAAAATTAAAATGAAATGTAATGTTTGTTTGTTTGAATGTGGTGAGATAGAAGAAAGATCTCTCTATAGAGATAAGCTATGTCTATCTACTGTATAAAAGATTTGACTTTTTAGCTGGCTTGAATGAGGCCCAAGCTTGAGGCTTTTGATTGATTTATTTGACTCTGGGAGATAACCTTACTGGGGAGAATTTAAACTAAGGAGTTTTTGTGTTCTGTAAAAAGCCCAGAATTGAGGCTGACTCTAGTTGGAGAGTGTTTATTTGATGGATTTTTATTTGGTGTTCTATACAAACCCCAGAATTGTGGCTGACTCTACTTAGGGAGACTCTATTTGTGTGCCTTGTATGAAGCCCAAGGTTGTGGCTAACTGCTGAGGATAACTGAGTTTTTAAGACTATGAATGACTCTGTTTTGTGTGCCTTGTACAAAGCCCAAGGTTGTGGCTGACTCTTACTGAGGATGGTTATTAATTTGTGCCTTATATGAAGCCCAAGGTTGTGGCTACTCTAGCTAGGGGGAATATTATTTTCTGCCTTGTACAAAGCCCAAGGTTGTGGCGGACTTTTAAAGAAACTGAGTATGGAAGACTCTATGGGGAAAAGATCCTAGAGATTAGGAATCTTTGACACAGGGAAATATGGTTTATCTGCCTTGTACAAAACCCAAGGTTGTGGCTAAAAAAAGAAAGACTCACTGGGGGAGTTTTATTCTGCTAGAGGTTTTAACAAACTAATTTATTATTTTTATGTTTTTGGAAGCTAACCCTTTCCAGGGATTTTGACTCAGCTGGAGAAATTGACTATTAAAAGACTGAATTTTTATCATGTTTTTTTGGAGGCTGATCCTTTCCAGGGGTTTTGACTCTTTTGGGGAATTTATCCCTTAAAGGAATAAATCTTTGGATTTGAAGGAGTGATTTTGGAGGCTGACCCTTTCCAGGGGTTTTTGTTAAAATGAAAGAATGATTTGGAGGCTAACCCTTTCCAGGGATTTTTGTTAAAATGAAAGAACGATTTGGAGGCTAACCCTTTCCAGGGATTTTTGTCAAAATGAAAGAATGATTGGAGGCTAACCCTTTCCAGGGATTTTGATTAAAATGAATGGCAGAAAGATTATCTAGTGGAGACTTCTTGTTTTAAAGCCCAAGATTAAGGCTGACTCTTGCTGGTGATAAGCAAATATGGATCCTAGACTCTGCTAAGGAAGATTGATGAAGATAAGGGTGAAAGAGACTGTCCATGTCTCTCATTCCAAAAAGTGTACTCAATATGAAATTGAGACAATCTTAGCTTATTTAAAGTCTGGTTTAAAGAATAGAAGAAACTCACCAGGATAGGCTAAAAGGTAACTAAAGACCTGTTCCTATGTTTATAAGAAACTTGATGGGTCCTTGTATACAAGCTCAAGAGGAAGCTGGAAATGCTTGTAAGAAGCCTGTGGGTCCTTGTACAAAGCCCAAGAGGAGGCTAATCGAGGGTCATCGAGGGTCCTTGTTATAGCACAAGAGAAAGCTATGTAGTTTTGAACTTATTTTGGCTCTAAGCAGATGGGTAAGAGGTTTCACCGGGAATAATTCCTCTTTGGGTGGATGTGTCCTATTTTGAGTTCTAAGGTTTTTACCAAGATGTTTTACCGGGAATAATTCATCTTGGGGGTTTGAACTACAGATCTCTAATTAGGAAAGAGCCTTCACCGGGAAGACATTCTCAATCCTAGGCCATATTCCTATAATATATATATATATATATATATATATATATATATATATATATATATATATATATAGTTTAACTGTCCTAGGGTTTACACTCAAACGTAGTTCTAAACAATATATAAACAGTTCTATATTTGACAGTAATTTAAATAAAGACTGTAAATTGAAAGCTTGTAAAGCCTAACCTGGATGGAGTGGAGGCCTTTGAAGATGTATGTACAAAGCCTCAACAACAATTTTTGTTGTTTTGTTGATAACAATTGTATATTTATTATAAACAGTTAAAGGTTTTTGAAAATAGAAGAAGTGAAGATGGACAAAGGTCACATAGGTATCTGAAGAGTTTCACCGGGAATAATGCCCTTCAAATACCAGAAGAATGTTTTGAAAACAGAAAGGAGATTTTGTAAATACAGTTTTTGAAAACAAACTATGAAAATAAAAAGGTGCTGGGACTTACACTCTATTAGAGGCCCAATGAAAATGATTTACTGTTTATGAAAACAGTTGAAAAAAGATTGAAATGATATAAGGTTTTGTTGTTTGAAAACCTTAATCATCTGTTTAATCGGAGACTGAAAACAGTTTTGAACATTGACAAAAGTCAACTTAATTAAGGCAAAGATGAAATCTATACCTAATTAAGACCTAAATAATTAGGGTTTTATCATAAAATTATTCACAAAATAATTAGGTTAAAACAAAATGAAAATATATATTTTCAAAGTATTTAAGAAAACACTTAAAACATACTATTTTAAACCTAATAAAAATATATGAAATAAATAATATTTTTTATGATTTTTTGATTATTCACAAAATAGATATATTAAATAACAAGTGTGTGAAAAATGAGGTGGAAATGGATTTATTTGATAGGTTAAATAATTGTGTGAAGTTTGTGAATAAAACAAAGAAAAATAGTGGTAAAAATTGGGTTTGTCTCCTCCAAGGTTTGAACACACGCCCTCTAAGTCACCAGCTCAAAATAACACCACTGAGCCAACGCGCGCTTGGTGATTATAACACACACCCATT
Source organism: Vicia villosa (assembly GCF_029867415.1). NCBI lineage: Eukaryota > Viridiplantae > Streptophyta > Magnoliopsida > Fabales > Fabaceae > Vicia > Vicia villosa. The sequence continues at coordinate 68,845,990 of NC_081184.1, read as the reverse complement.
TGGTTATGTTTCAAAACAAGTGACAAATCATTGAAAAATAAAAGAATCAAAAAGTCTGGGGCGAGGGGGATTCGAACCCCAGACTTGAGGCATGAGGAGACTAAGGGCGTATGTGAGGCCACTAGGGCAAACGATGAATTTGTTTATAAAACGCATACCATTGAAAATAAAATAAACCTAGCCCATGGATTTGAATTTCGCGCGCAACCATAGTCATCTTCTTCCTCGAGCTCAAAGATTTTCAAATTTTTTAACTCTCTGGTTTCTCAACTAAATGGCATGATGTAAACATCAATCTTGCTCTAAATTTCCTCACGAATCCAGATATGTAACTAACATTTATTTATATTAACTATAGCTACCTAATTTCTCAGAAAATATGAAGAATATATGAACCCTAAATTTAAAATTAAATGACAAGCAAGATGAATAAATGAATGATGATAGAGGGTTTTCAATCCTCTGATGATGCTGAACAAGATAGTGTCGAGCTTTATCACAAAGAGTACTTAAATTAAAGAGGTGGAGTTCAAAAACTTACCTCTGAAAATGGAGGTCGTGAGGATGATGAGGAGCACCTGGGCTTGTATGAGTGATCCTAAAAGCTTCCTTGGGACTCAGTGATGCTAACTGAATGCTTATTGTGACTTCAATCCTTCTGAATTGCTCTACCCGACACCTTCGATTTGAGCTTCAAGTGGACATGAAGGGTGATGAATCTTGAGTTACAGATGAGCTGCAGCCATCTGAACAACTTCACTTTGACCTAAGGAATGTGTCTGGATGCTTGGCTTCGTTGGAAACCTTCTGAATTGCTCTATGGACCTTCAACTGCAACAGCTCCAAAGTGAGAGCAACAATGGTGTTCTTCCACCTACAGAAGTGATCCAGGTGCTTTGATCACCTCAAATGAGCCCCCTTGAGATGTTAGAATGCTTACTTTCCAAAGAGAAGCTCTGGTTTGAAGAAAACGATTCTTCTTGCCAAAGAACTTTGAAAAACTATAAGCATGAGAAGAGAAAGAGAAATCAAGGAATATGGTTGCTTTGGTGTGTTTTCTGAATGAGAAAGAGCCCTCTATTTATAGGCAAATGGTTCAGTACTGATTGAGAGAGTGAGCTTGCTTAATGAGGTTGATTTGGTTTCTTGGCTATGAAGGAATTTCAAAAATATCCAAAATGCAATGATGAGAATTTTGATTCCATTTGATCAATCCCCTAGCCCTCGATTTTGCTTGATCTTAGGGGACAATTCTGAGACAGAAATGAGCTCTAATTGGTTGGTGAGAAGATTCCTTGGGTGATTCATCAATTTGCCATAAATTCCCAAATGTAATCATTACATAATCACATGTTCTTGTTTTGGGAATCTTCCTCAATTCTTATGCTATGGTGAAAATGAATGCATGGCATGTTTTCAGATGTGTTATGGGTCGTGTAGCATCCATAAGTGAGGTCATGTGCACAAAATTTCAAAGTTCAAAAAATGAGGCATGACCTATAATTTCACTTCATGAGGCCAACTTTGAACAAGCATAACTCTTAGCTCAAAATGAATTTGGAGAAGGTTGAACACAATTTGGAAAGCCCTAAACATCTACTTCAAATCATTAGTTTATGGTTTCTTCAGAATCCTTTGGCAAATTTGTGAAAAATGAGGCCAAAGTTGGAAGAAAACTAGGTTAAAACACTTAGAAAATTTTCTAAGTCTTTATGACCTAAAACTTCAAAATTTCCAAATCTCTTAAATGGTTGATCTTTTGAAAAAAGTTGCTATGTAAGATGTTGTTTTATTTTGCAAGATCTACAACTTTTATGTTGGAAGTTTTTTGAGTTGTGTAGGTGAAATTTTGAGTTCCCACAATGCCCTCAAAAACCCTAATTCCCGACTTTTTGCTCCTTGGTGATTCTCTTTGAATTTCTTTGGTGAAATGACTTTAATAACCATATATTGATGATATTGATCTTTAAAAGTAATGGTTTGACCAAAAACCTTAAAAGTCAAGGGTGATCCTATACAGTTGACTTTTTTCTAATAAAGTGAGATTTTGGACTTTTGTGTGGGATCAAGCTCTTCTCCTCAAATGGGTGATGTAAATGGATTATATTGAGGTAGTAGAAGTCCTTGAACCATGTCTTGAGTTTTGGATCCATGTCCTGATTAAAAGTCAACCATCCAGGTGAATTAGGTAAAAAACCCTAATTGTCGACCAGATCAAATTAATGACTGTGGATCTTGGATTGGAGTGTAATGCCCAATGGATGTTGTCATATGAGCTATTTGAAGATGATTGATTCCTTTGAGTGATGCCCTGGAGTTTTCTAGGGTTTCCCAAATGTGATCCCTGATTTTAGTCCTTGATGGGGGCTCAAAACCCTAGACTGGGTGTCAGATGAATAAGTGACTGCTCCGAGTATCTATTTTGTCTTTGATGAAAAAGTCTAAAAGATATGACATCTCAGGGGGTCATAAATTAGGGTATGACACATGTGAAGGTTCTGGTTCTTCTTCAGAGGTTTGTTCAGGTTCAGGTTCCATGGATTGTTCTTGTTGTTGGTTGGGGAATTGCTCTTGTTCTTGTTGTTCTGTTTCCGGTTCAGTAGTTTGTTCAGTTTGAGGTTCAGTAGCTGGAGTTGAAACTTCTAAGATTATTTTGGGTGAGTTTGATATGTGAATTGGTGAATTTTGTGGTGAAGGTGAAGCTGAGATGATTTGAACTTCTGGTGAGGATGGACAGACAAAGTCTTTTGGGGATGAGTGAGGTGAAGTAGTTTTAGTTAAGTGTGGTGGTGTTTGTGTGATGGAGTCAGCAAAGGTGTTATATGTCAGAAGATTGGGTAATACTGTTGCTAAGGGGCTAGTAATCCCAGGAATGTTCCATGATCCTTTATACCACTTATAAGATTTTGCAATTTGGTTTATAGGTTGAGGTCTGATTTCAGATGATTCTGAACAAACATTTTCAACACGGAATGGTGGATCATTTCCTGATAAAGGTGAAGCTTCTGGTTTAGAAAGAGTGATTGATACCATTTCTTTTGGTAGTGGAATTTCAGGTGGGTTTAGATTTGTTGGTATGGGAGTAATGACAGGATTTTCTTGTTGGATTTCTGGTGAATTGATTTTTGTTTGGGTTTCAACAGAAGGTATGGGTGAGGATTCCTTTTGGTTGGAAGTTTAAATATCTGTTTCTTTTGGGTTTTCTAAAGTACTGGAAATGGCTAGAGGAGTAGGGGTCTGAGTTTCTTGTTGTTGGGTGACATCAATGGTTTCTTTTGGTTTGGATGATTCAGTTGATTTTGGATCAAAATTGTCAATGTCTGACAACAACTGTACTAAGTTTTGATTTTCTGGAAGACTTGTGGGATTGAGTTCTAACATTGGGATATTAGGAGATTTGGAGGATTGGTGGACAGGGGATTCAATGGTTTGAGGCTTAGGTAAGACAGTTGTTTCAACATTATCATACTTAATAGCAGAGATGAAAGTAGAAAGATTACCTGAGTACTTTTTTTTCTTTCTCTTCTGATCTTTGGAAGTTTTGGTAGAGGTTCCTTCTTCTGCCACCTTTCTTTTCTTGGATTTCTTCTTCATCTGAACTTCTAGAATGGGGTCATTTCTGCCCTGAAGCCAGGATGGATCAATTGGTATGCCTGCCTGCTTGTTTCGTTCGATGAAATTAAGAATGATATTTGGAATATCTCCAGCATTGAACATAGGGAAATCATTGATCTGGACTCTCCTTTGACTAATGAAGTTTTCTGTATAGGAAGTGGGTGGACAGACAATCTCATTGATGATCTTCATCTTCTTAAGGTTCTTTCCACTTAGAGTTTTTCCACATATTGGTTCTAATTCTTCCACCAGGTTTGCCTCTGCTAAATGAGCTACTAGGCCATTTTCAGTCAGAATATCTGAAATCAATCTTGAAAGAGGAATCCAGTTTCTCTGAACCTTAACCTTCTGATTTTCTCTGGACTCGTTGACATGAGCCCACAAATGTTTGAAGAGAATATATGATAGATCAATCTTGATGTCTTTACCTAGACAGTAAAGTAGAAATTATTGATCGGTATTAACATAATCTGAGGAGCTTGTTGCTTTCCGATGGAAGATACAGCCCATGAAGCTTTTTGCCCAAACTTGGTAATATTCCTTCATCTTTTTGAATTTTGGGGAAGGTTTCCTATTCTTAAAGATTTCAGTATAAACTGCTTCCATATTTGGTCTTCCGTCAGCAACTCTAACTACTCCTTCTCCTTTAAAATCGAGTAACTGTCCAATTAGGTTTTCTGTAATAACAATTTGTTTACCCATAACCATTGACAGAATTGCCTTGGGTGTAGTAACTGCATGAATCCAAAATTCTATGACAAAAAGAGGGAAGAATGGTCCGATTAATCTGTCAAAGAAACTTTCCCAACCTTGAAGTCTAATTGTTGGTAGCAAATCAATCCCGTTTTCTTTGATGTTTTCCAGGTCAACCATGTATTCGCAGATAACTTCTATTTCATCCACAGGAAGAAGCATTGTCCTTTGTGGTTCAATATAACCTTTGGGTAGAGGGCGGTTTTGATGGATGATGATACATATGCCATTGATGAGCGGTTGAGATAGTTGAGGGAGAGAGAGACTAAGAAGCGTATAGGGTTTTTTTAAAGATGAGGGAGCGAAAGAAAAGATGGATGGTTTTACTGACTATTTATAGAGAACACCCAAATAGTTAAAGAAAAAGAAAATTTTAAATGGTAAATAAAAGAATTAAAAAATACAATCATGGTAAACATTTAATGGATTTGACACACATGAGAAGGGACGAGACTGTTGAATTGATTGGAACAGTTTCCTAGAGTTTCATCACCATACCTTGCACGTGTGATGTTTCAGAGACTTACCCACGTGTTAAGCATCTTGGAGTTAGTGTGACACCACACTAAAATGGATCTTCTGACCTATGATCTTCTGAACCTGGAGTTCATATGTGTTTCTTAGCAAGGATTTGTTCTTTTCTTCTGAAACCTCAGAAGTTTATTGTTTATCCTTTCAGAGTTCATAGATTTTCTAAGAATAAACAATTTACTTTCTTTTCTTTTATCTGGTTTGGCTTAAATAATAATTCAAAGTTATAGTATATGCATGGAGAATATGACAGACAATAGAGTAGGTGACAACTAATACTAGGCATGCAAGAGAGATTTATATAAATTATTAATAAACTTATTTTAAAGTCAGCAGAATTATAAAAGAGAGAGTTTTAGAAATATCTAACCGTATTGGATGATAAACTTTTCTTCTTGTCTTTCATGAGAGAGAGAGAGAGAGAGCATCTTCTCGGACAGAAGTTCTGCATGTTTGTGCTTCAGTCTTGTTATGTTGTGTCTCCACTCTATTAATCTGATCCTGATGAGTTGGCTTTGGTTTAGACCAACTGACTTGAGTCCACTATACTTGTTTGTCTTTGGATATTTCTATTAAGGACATATTCTTCTTTCTGATGTCTTGAGCTTCTTATGGAATTTTGATGTTGATCCACAAAACTCTTTTAGATATGTAGATAATGTTCTCAGAGTATTGAGGTCTTTGCCTTGACATCTTTTGATAATAATGAGTGTTGGAATATGAAGTTTTTTTTCAACTCAGTGTGGTTTTTCTCCTTCTGGATCTCTCTACACTGTTAAGTGTTTGATCTTGAGATCAATAACAGAGCCATGCTCTGATACCAGTTGAAGGTGGAGAAAAACACAAGAAAAGGGGGATTGAATTGTGTTCTTTATCAAATTAAAATTCCCTTACTCTAAATTCTTTTCTTTCTCTTAGTATCACATCTTCGAGATATTCTTTAATATCGCGGAAGCATGCTTGGAATGGAGTTGCATAACCATTGAGATATTCATTTTAACTTCTTTATATCATCAGAACTTCTGACTGGTCTCAATACAGTTCTGAAGATATTCTGCGTGAATGATCTGAGTTAAATGAATTATACAGAAAGTAAAAGACACATTCATTTTTATCCTAGTTCACCTGATGATTAAGGCTACCTCCAGTCCACCCTCCTCAAGTGATTTTCCTCTCAACAGAGGACTTAATCCACTATAACCAAACTTGATTACACCTGCACGATCATCCGTCGTGACTCACAACCTGCACAGCCAACTGTTATGACTAACCCTGCACAAGCTACCCGCGAGTGACTAACCCCTAGATGACTGATCCGTTCAGTGATCTCGGCGAGATAAAACATTCATCGATCTAGTAACCTTGTACAATCCAAATTCTCGTGACTAACTGCAATGGACTGTTCACTGATCTGATCCACAGATATAACATACATTGACTCCTGGACTTCTGACCTTCACTTGGCCTCCAAGAGAATTTCCACAATGACCACCATCATTGTCTTCTCAAGCTTCTGACCTTTACTTGGTCGCGCAAGGCATCATCACCAAATTAAATTGGTTTCAATAGAGTGCTTCTTAATGAGCAGGTATTCTTAGTAAAACCTATATGATACAATGACAACTAATTACTTTTAAGTGAATAATTGTTAGAGTCTTCTTGTCTGCATCTTCTAACGAGATCCTTGCTTGGTATGAGTAGGCAGAGTAAGAACATTAGCTTCAGTAGTTGAGAGCTTCTTCAAGTTGATCTTCATCTTTAATTTTTCTCTAAAGGCAGATGATGAACATAATATCTATTCGGAGTTGCTTCTTGTTTTGATATTCTATTCTTCTCTTTAAGCAGATTAAGAACAATAGTTCTTATTCAATGTTGCTTCTTGTTTTGATCTTCTATTCTTCTCTTCAAGCAGATTAAGAGCAACATTTCTTATTCAAGGATACTTTTTGTTTTGATCTTCTATTCTTCTCTTCAAGCAAATTAAGAACAACAGTTCTTATTCAAGGTTGCTTCTTGTTTTGATCTTCTATTCTTCTCTTCAAGCAGATTAAGAAAACTGTTTGATAGTCTCTACAAAGATGGTGTTTCAGATTGCTTCTGTATAAGCTTTTAATCATTTTAGCGATTTTTCAGTTTTGAGCACAACATCTTTTTTTAATACCCACACTTTCCATGATGAATCTTTCTCCTATTAGTACCCCTTTAGATAATATCCGTTATCTTGACCTTTGGAGAGCACATTAACTTCTTGTGTGTTGCTTTTTACTTTTGTTTTCTCCAACAAGCTGCATGTGGGTTGCTTCTTCAATCAACCTCAGGAGTTGTCCCATTGAAGTGTTGTAGTTGTTTGGCTAATGGTTATGTTTTTAACGGCTTTTTCCCTTAACTCTGAATGCTTTTGTCTTTTATTTGTTTTTTAGACTGAAGTTGTATCTTCTTTCAAGGTTCTCATGTAACTTTGTTGTTTATTGCTTTTATCTGTCTTCTACGTGCACCTTTAGAACTTCTGATGATCTTCTACCAAAAACTCATGTATCTGATATTACTTTCTGATACTGTCATTGTAATATTGTATAAGGCTTTCAACATAATATCTGCACACCCAAAGAAATCATTAGTAATAAAATTGTTACTCACAAAAGATATGCTTGTTATCATCAAAACCAGATTCTGAACATAGATTCTCAATCTTGTTCTAACATTGTCTACCCAAGACACCGAGTAACTGTGATGCTATTTGGGTTATTGTGGATATATTGACGAAATCTGCTTGCTTTATTCAGATGAGGATGGATTATCCTATGAAGAAGTTTGCAAAAATGTACATTGAAAGGATTGTCAATTTGCACGGTATTCCGTCTAGCATTGTGTTAGATAGAGATCCGAGGTTTACTTCGATATTTTGGGAAGGTTTGCAAAGTGCTTTGGGTACTAAGTTGCGTTTGAGTTTGACGTATCATCCGCAAACAAGTGATTAAACTGAGAGGACGATTCCGTCACTTGAGGATATTTTAAGGGCTTGTGTATTGATACAAGAAGGTGCTTGGAATAGTTACTTGCCTTTAATTGAGTTTACTTATAACAACAATTTCCATTCAAAAATGGAATGACACCTTTTGAGGCTTTGTATGGTAGAAGGTGTAGGATGCCTTTGTGTTTGTATGAGTCGGGAGAAAGTACTATGGTTGGAACTGAGATTGTTCAACAGACTAGGGACAAGATTAAGATAATTCAAGAAAAGATGAAGGCTTCTCAGAGTCGTCAGAAGAGTTATCATTATAAGAGGAGGAAAGAACTTAAGTTTGAGGTGGGAGATCATGTGTTTCTTAGAGTTACTCTGGTAACGTGTGTTGGTCGAGCGTTGAAGTCGCGTAAGTTGACGTCGCATTTTATTGGTCCTTATCAGATTTTGAAGAGAGTAGGTGAAGTGGCTTATCAGATTGCTTTGCCACCATCGCTTGTTAATCTCCATGATGAGTTTCATGTATCTCAGTTGAGGAGGTACATTGTGGATCCTTCTAATTTGGTCCAATTAGATGATGTGCAGGTGAGTGATAACCTAAATATGGAGACATCACCTATGCGGATAGAGGATTGGGAGTTGATGCAACTTCGTGGTAAAGAGATTGCCATCGTGAAGGTAGCTTGGGGAAGACCGGTGAAGAAAATCAAGAGGAAAGGAAAAAAGGAGAAAGAAGAGAAAAGGGAAGAGAAGAAGAGGAAACCCTAGAAGAGGATCTACATCCAAGGTAAGTGTGGGTTTTCATTGGATTATGGGAGTATGTAATGTATGTAATGGGTAGCAACATGAACTAGGATTTGGGATTTCAATTTCTAGGTTTTGATATTGTAATACGGTGAACTGACTTTTTATCGATCGAAATGTCGCGGTTAAGCAAGAGTCGCCACCGACTTTTATTTTATCCAAACAAATTCAGAAAGGCAAAAAGAAACAGAAAAAAACCTTTTAAAGAAAATCTGAGTTCGGGGGGTAATTTATGCAAAGGGAAGGTGTAAGGCACCCTTTGCATCCATGGTTTTCCATGGGCTCTTAATTGCTTTGCTTGCTCGTTTGTTTAGAAAATGTAGATGAAAGAGATAGGGACTTTAGCTCGTAAATGAGCGTTGCCCTTTTTGAAAAATTATGAGAAAGAATATAATGAAAGTTTGAGCATTGCAAGGCAATTAGGGGCAATTACCTTAAACTCAGGTGATAGGTCTCTTTTTAGCCTTTCAGAATGAAAGGGTCTATCCTTGCCATAAGAGGGCAAGAAGCCTTTCGTTTGGAGGTTGAAGGGTCATCGAAGCATCCTTTGCCATAAGACTGTCCCATGCCATAGAGGGGCAGGTAGTCTAAGGCAAGGATCAGAATAAGCCATTTTTCTTTAGGCAACCAGAAGATACCTCAGCCTTTCTTCGTAGGCAACTTCCGAGGGTCGAGGTCATTTTTGTGTATCGAAGGCAGCATCATTTAGGGTCGTATGACCTTTTAATTATCGAGGCAACAGGCTGAGGTATCCTCGTATTCGAGGGACATGGCTTATTCTGCAAAAAAAACACGAAGGCAACAGGCAACAGGCAACAGAGCGGTTACCCCAAAAGCGTGCGTGGGTGCAACAATCATGTGATTATATTCAGTTATATTATCTTATAAATTAGTGATTCTAAGTTAATTACAATCTTGCACTCCCTATAATTACTAACCACAATAATTAATATTAACAATAATAATGGGGAAGGGAAATTGTAACCAGCGGAGGAGAGGGGAATTGAAACCAGCGGGATATAATTAAAAATTAAAACAGAAAATATTAGAGTTAGGGTTTAGGGTTACCGATACTCGTAGCTTTGGCAATTGACGAACCCTGAAGATTGGAGAAGAATGAATGAACAAAAGAAGGGTGAGTGCATTATCGGTTCGGAGGCGAATGAAGCTAACCCTAATCAATAAAAAGTAAAAAATACAAGAAAAGGGTAAAGACACTTAGCTTCGATTGATGAAGGTTTGTAGTCGGAGGCAAAATCCTGTTGCTAACCCTGAAAACGTTTGACAAAGGCAAAGACAAAAGCAGGAAAGAAGGTGAGTGTAGGAAGAGTCCATTGACTTTTGAGGCTTTATCCCTAATAACAATTTTATAATGCAAATAAAAATTTATATAATAAAATGGAGTCGGGACTTAGCTTCGTAAAAGGCGTGGCGCACAATCAGAAGGCAGCTGAAAATCAACCCTGAAAAGGACAAGAAAATATGTATTTTCAGTGTAGGGCAAATTCTTGTAAACACTGATCAGGGTATAAGTTAACCCTGGTTAATAGAATAAATAAACTCAATTTAATTAATTATTGGTTTTTCAACCTAATTAATTAAATCGGTGAAAATAAGGTTTCGATTAAAAGTTTAATTCCAAGGTATTTTAATCGAAAGTTAATTAACAAATTAAGCAAATGATTTAAACAAGCTAAATTAATTTAAAACAAAAAAAACGAATTATTCAATTAAAATAAAACAAGTATTTTTTATTATGTTTCTAAAAAAATAGAGAAGTAAAAAAAAGAATTTGTTTTGTTTCTTTAAAAGAAGTTTAACAAATAATATATAATTAAAACTAGTTCATGTAAAAAAAAAAGGTTTTCTTAGCTTTTGATTCGGTGTTATGCGCCTCTGATGGTTTATGGTAGAGCAGCACATCCTTGGGCGTTTGATTTGCTAATCGCTGGATCCGGTGGATATGAGTTGATGGCGTACGATGGAGCTGCGTCTGCGGAGAGTACTGGATCGCTGTAAGACACAAATTAAACAAAAACATTGAAGGCCCCCAGGGATCGAACCTGCGTCATGGGGGACAAGATACTTCAATGAAAACGCGCTGCCACTGGGTCAAGAGTCACTTGCAGTTAGTGTAATCAAACAAATTTAATATATCAAAATATAGATTTTGAAAAAAACCAAACGCGCGCGGTCCCATCTTCTTCCTAGTTGGAGTGTTCTAAAAACACAGAACCCTTAGCCCACGGTTTCATATCGTGGTTGTAGGTCTCACTTCTTATAACCTGCAAATCGTTAATGATAAACACAGAAATTTGGCCCAGATCGATCCTAAAGCCTCTCCCGAACTTAATGAACCCAACAATTCGTCCAGAAATCGGGTTAAACCGAAATCCCCCTTTTGAGGATTACAAACCCTAACAATGGCACTTTTCCATCTCTGCATTAGAACTCAAATTAAACAATATACACACATTCTAAACGTCCATGAAAGCACGGTTATACAACAAAATTGAATTTAAAACGCATGAATGGAGTGAATCGGGTTTAAAGAGAAAACTGCAAACCGTGAGTATGGCAAGAGATGTTCCGCACTTTTGGATCGAGGGTGACGATATGATTATGTCCAGAAAGCTTCAGAGAATTGATTGGGATGCTTTATTGGGCTTGAATTGCGCTAGAGCTTGACTGGAACTTTTCTTTTTTTCACGGTTTCTTGAAGCAAGAATAGGATTCATCAGTAGCCAAAAAAAAAAATCCCTTATGCCTTGGACGTGTTATCATTATATAGGAGCACCAATTAGGTTAACTATTTTGATTCAAATCCTTTTATTTGTGGAGATTGGAGTGTGATTGAAAGATATTTGAAAATCATATGAAAACCTTCTATTTTGCATCCAATTTTACCAATCATTTTCCAATTATTTCCCTTGGCATTTAAGATCCATATTTGATTGACTTTGATCAAATCAAATAAAAATCCAAAATAAATAATAGAGACTTTACCTGATTTATTCTTAATTTAATTTGAATTTTAACAAATAAAATCCAAAATAAATAAAAATAAATAATGGAAAAATTCAAGGATGGGCTTTATAACATTAGTAAGAAAATAATACAACTAAAGAATGCAAAAAGGATTTTAATAATTTTAATTAAGAATTCAACTTAATTGAATTAAAAATTAAATTTAATAAAATCATGCAAGATTTAATAAAATTGTAAAATGACATATGAAGTGAATATATATTATTATTTTTTTTATTTTTTGGAATGAATGCAAAGATATGCATATTCAGTAGAAGTAAACTCAGGAGGGCAAATTTTGGGGTATGACAGCTGCCCCTGTTCAATTATCTTAAACCTGAAGATGTAGAGTGGTTTGTGTGCCAGTCGGTATCTGAAGGTGGAAGATGATTGAACACTAGAATACCAAGAAATTTGCCCTATTTGCAGTAGGGACTTTTTGTCGGAGATGGGCTTGTAGATGCCATCTGGTAGTTGTTGGAGTTTGGATTGTTGCGAAATTTCTGCTTTTGCCGTCTTCTCTCTTTTGAATGTTGAGGAACCGTCAAAGGTATCGACTCAAATCTGTATTGGGTTATTTAAGGAACCGTCAAAGGTATCGACTTAAATTCGAAGCATATTATTGAGGCACCGTCAAAGGTATCGACTCAGATATGCGGATAGATTGTATAAGGAACCGTCAAAGGTGTCGACTTATATCTGAAGTATGTCGTTAAGGAACCGTCAAAGGTGTCGACTTAACTCTGAAGCATATCATTGAGGCACCGTCAAAGGTATCGACTCAGATATGTAGATAGATTGTATAAGGAACCGTCAAAGGTATCGACTTATATCTGAAATGTGTTGTTAAGGAACCGTCAAAGGTGTCGACTTAACTCTTGATGTGGGTTGTTAAGGAACCGTCAAAGGTATCGACTTAACTCTGAAGCATATCATTGAGGCACCGTCAAAGGTATCGACTAAGATATGTAGATAGATTGTATAAGGAACCGTCAAAGGTGTCGACTTATATCTGAAATGTGTTGTTAAGGAACCGTCAAAGGTGTCGACTTAACTCTTGATATATTAAGGAACCGTCAAAGGTATCGACTTAATACTTGAAAATAGATTATTAAGGAACCGTCAAAGGTGTCGACTTAACTCTTGTAAATGGAGATAGTGGTATCCTGAAAAGTAGAGGTTAGTTTTCTTTATGCCATGTCATGATGCATGCAATGTGTTTGTGTGACGGGATTCTCAAAATAAATGAGGACCTCGTATGTTATGTATGCAATTGTCGCGCTGTTTTATGTATTATGTATGAACGTGTATGCAATTGTATGAATATTTTTATGACATGTGATATGTGAATATGATTCATGTTGTCTTGATTGAGAAAATAAATCTCTGTATCTTTGAAGATGTTCAGCTGGGGATTTACGGTTTCTGCTTGGGGATGATCAGTAATTTGATGTACCCTGATTTAGAGATATAAATGGACCATGTTGAAGAAGAGCAACTTGTTGGAGAAATAATAGTGTCGAAGATGTAAACTCTGTTGGGGAGTCATGTCTTTGTCGGGACGAGCACATTTGAAGATATCTTCTTAATGATTACCCTGAGGGGATATGATCTTCTGGCTCTGTAGGGAGATGTGGGTGTCTTGAAAGTTGCCCCCACTATCATAGTTATTTACTACTCGATTCAGGACACGCTACTGAGTATTGATCGAAATGTTGAACTGGACTTGCATAGATTTGCCCCAGTTAACAGGAACTTTGGAAAGATTCGCCTCACGAGGTCTTTGTGAGATGTACACTATGGGCAATATGCCCCCGGTAATCATAGGCTCATGACAATGTCTCGCGTTGATTGGGGAGTAGCTTTAGATATGCTTGGATGCATGCCCCTGATTGTTCGACCATCCATGAGAGAGTCTCGGAATCTCGACTTGATTGCCTCAGATTGATTGGGCCAAACGCGTCATGCCCTTTGTATACGTAAGAGACATGGCTTCTTGGAGTAATTTTGTTTTGTCGGGATAACTTTCAGTCATTAGTTGTACTCTGTGCAAGTTCTTTCTGATGCTAACATTTGAAATTATGTAGCAGGATATGTTTAATAATGTATTCGTGAGATGCAATGCATACGTTTGTCTCGAGTTTTTTGAAAAAACATTAAAACCGAAGATGTATAAGCGTGATATTTGTAAAAACATGCTATTTGTAACAATGTGATGTTTGTAAAAGAGAAATATCAACTCGGCATTTTAGGTAAACCTTAAGGAGTCGGGATACCTTTGTTATGACAGTATGCTTTCGAACTAACCATGCTTCAGTTAGGACTTTCAAGGGTTGTAACGTGGCTTGGTTCACGGTTTAAGAAGCAAGGGATAATGGCTCAAAATTTAATTATACCCATTCCCTTCTTCGTGATGTTCTTCAGTCCTAAGCTCAGTTGATTCGTCTTATGCATTCAGATTCCAAGAGACTTTTGGATTTACACCTTTGGTAATGACGATGGTTCACGAGCAAAGAGAACTTTTGAGACGGCAGTCACTTCCTTCTTTTAGTAGTCACAGCATTGTGTTGTTCAGGAATTTATTGACTTCTCTCTTTTCGTCTTTTTGATATCCCTAACTTTTGCCTGAACTGTTTATTTTGAGTTTACAGTCAGCGGGATACCTTGATTTTTGCCTAAGTCGTCTTTTTGATTTTTGACTTAGCAGGCTTTTCTTTGTATATATGTTTTTCCATTTTTTCTTTTTTTGAAAGATATTGACTGCCTTGTTTGATGATCGATGAACCGTCATTGTCTTTTGATTGACATCTCCAACACTTCTTTGATGTGTGCGGATGAACGCTTGTGATTGAAACCTTTGTTGAAAGGTGTACTGAATGATTCTCTTAAAGTAGAATGCACAACCAAATTAACTGAGAACTACCCTGCCCCAGGTTATGATCAAGGGTTTTATTTAGAAAGAAAACTTCTACTCCTTAGGCTCAAAGGGGTTGACGAGGGATTATCATCCTTATATCTCCACTGTTTAGGAATTGAAACAATGCCTGTACATCGTCAGCATAGTCCGCTCGAAAGCATATTGTATGAGGTTGCGGTATCGTTTTCGTCATCCTCCCTTAAAAGGCTTACAGCTTAGCAGGAGTTGAATATCACAAAACACATGCAAAGTAAAGACATAATTTAAAATGAGTGATAGCGAAATAATTTATTCAAGACAAACATATGCAATGCACTGATGATGATTATTAAAACAGATAATGTCTATCATAATTAGAATGTTTAAACAAACAGAATAGAAATTGCAAATGAAAGTAAATCTAATGATCTAAAGTTCATTCATTCTGACATTAATCAATCTTTTTGTGATTAGGCATGGGAGCAGTGATCACCACAGGGGTCTTGGGATGATTGAATTCAATTTCACCAGCATCGATCATGTCTTGGATCTTATTTTTCAAAGGCCAGCAATCATTAGTGTCATGTCCAGGACTATTGGAGTGATATGCGCACCTCGCATCGAGCTTATAGCTAGGAGCATAAGTGTTGGGCTTTATAGGAGGATTCCTCAAAGTAATTAGCCCTTTCTTCAGAAATTGTTGCAATGCTTCGGCCAGAGTCATGTTGATCTTTGTGAATTGGCGCTTAGGTACATCTGACTTGCGTCTTTGTTGTGGAACTGGTGTAGAGATCAGAATTGTCCCCACAGTTTGGTTGTGTTCATTGCGGCCTTTCTGATTGTGCACAGCATTGTTCGTGATGAGAGGAACGGGTCATACATTTGGACCATATGTGATAGAGGACGTCAGAGCAAACAGACCATATATATTGAGGGACATCAGAACTAGTCGTACATTTAGACCTTGTCTGTTGAAGGATGTCAGAATGAGTTATTCATTAGACCATATCTGCAGAGGAATAGCAGAACGAGTCGTATATTAGACCATATCTGTTGGAATAGAAGAACGAGTCGTACATTAGACCATATCTGTTGGAGGGTGTCAGAACGAGTCATACGTTGGACCATATCTGAGGAAGGATATCAGAACGAGTTATTCATTAAACCATATCTGAAGGAGAATACCAGAACGAGTCATACATTAAACCATATCTGATGAATAATGCCAGAACGAGTCATACATTAGACCATATCTGACTGAAGATATCGGAACGGGTCATACATTAGACCATATCTGATTGAGAAATACCGGAACGGGTCATACATTAGACCATATCTGATTGAGAAATACCGGAACGGGTCATACATTAGACCATATATGATAGAGCATGCTTACTCGTTAGAGTCGATGAGTTATTTGACGAAGTTTTGGAATGTAAAAAGGCTTGTCAGAATGAATCTCCAGTTCGATTATATCTGAGAGGAATGATTGTCGAGGCGGAACCTCAAAACAAAGTTAGAAATATGCAATGTCATGAATGCAAATGAAATGTTTTCAAGGATCTTTAAGGAATTTAGTTAGCAACATTGGAAAGTGATTTGGTCGCATATTTGTTTGAAGAATTATGACTCTTGTCTTTGAACATCCTTCTTTGAGAATCAAGCTCACCATATCGAGTGGGTCATCGCCTCTGATTCGGGATACTTCTGAATTTGAAGATACATGTCCAGAGGTAAGTAAATCCTCTTGCCCCTTGCTAGGTACTGAGTCTTTGAATTGGAAGGTGTGTGACCAGAGGAAAATAAATCCTCTTGCCCCTTGATTAGGAAATCAGTCCTTGATAGGAGTCCCTGAAATTGTGCGCCCTAAATCCCTAAGATCCTTGAAAGGGTTAGTTAAATCATGTTATGCTTATGATGTAATGATGTCATGATGTTATGCGAATGCAGTGCATTAGGCGTAGTGTGAGATAGTAAGGACAAACAAGTCATCTTAACAAAACCTGCAAGGAAACGGAGGTTAGTAGCAAACACAGGCAAGTCACGCAAGTCACACAACTTTTGGCTTAAGGCTTGCATGGGGTCTGATCAGGTGTCCTTCCCAAGGGTATTTCTATGGATAAGGAGATTTCATCAACGGGTTCTACAAGTTATCCAGAATTGTCAGCCCTTCTAAAGCACCCTCGGACATGATACATTCGCATCATGCAATGATACTTTGAGAGAGAACCTATCTGAATTGTAGCATCGGGTAGCGACTAGTTCTTAACATTTGTCAAGAGTAGTCCCCCCACTACGTTCCTAAAGGCCAGGATGGGTTAAGGGTAACTAAAGGTCCTTGAGCTCCGGCGCACCCACAGACACATACATAGACCCCCCTCATTTGAGAAAGGTGTGCATATGCTATGGAGTCCTAACTCAAGCGTGAACTTCATATTGACTCATCTCCCACATATGTGAAAGAGGTCGCCATGACTATGCCACTCCTAATCTTAAGTGTTCTTGAATCCGGGAATAGGATTCGTCCTTCAATTTTCCCAAAACTCCCCTGAAAGATAAAACAAACAAAGCAAACAATAGGAAACATTTAAGTGAATCCTAAACTTTTAAGGTAACCCCTCTTTTATCGAATAATTATCCCCGGCAGAGTCGCCAGTTCTGTAATACGGTGAACTGACTTTTTATCGATCGAAATGTCGCGGTTAAGCAAGAGTCGCCACCGACTTTTATTTTATCCAAACAAATTCAGAAAGGCAAAAAGAAACAGAAAAAAACCTTTTAAAGAAAATCTGAGTTCGGGGGGTAATTTATGCAAAGGGAAGGTGTAAGGCACCCTTTGCATCCATGGTTTTCCATGGGCTCTTAATTGCTTTGCTTGCTCGTTTGTTTAGAAAATGTAGATGAAAGAGATAGGGACTTTAGCTCGTAAATGAGCGTTGCCCTTTTTGAAAAATTATGAGAAAGAATATAATGAAAGTTTGAGCATTGCAAGGCAATTAGGGGCAATTACCTTAAACTCAGGTGATAGGTCTCTTTTTAGCCTTTCAGAATGAAAGGGTCTATCCTTGCCATAAGAGGGCAAGAAGCCTTTCGTTTGGAGGTTGAAGGGTCATCGAAGCATCCTTTGCCATAAGACTGTCCCATGCCATAGAGGGGCAGGTAGTCTAAGGCAAGGATCAGAATAAGCCATTTTTCGTTAGGCAACCAGAAGATACCTCAGCCTTTCTTCGTAGGCAACTTCCGAGGGTCGAGGTCATTTTTGTGTATCGAAGGCAGCATCATTTAGGGTCGTATGACCTTTTAATTATCGAGGCAACAGGCTGAGGTATCCTCGTATTCGAGGGACATGGCTTATTCTGCAAAAAAAACACGAAGGCAACAGGCAACAGGCAACAGAGCGGTTACCCCAAAAGCGTGCGTGGGTGCAACAATCATGTGATTATATTCAGTTATATTATCTTATAAATTAGTGATTCTAAGTTAATTACAATCTTGCACTCCCTATAATTACTAACCACAATAATTAATATTAACAATAATAATGGGGAAGGGAAATTGTAACCAGCGGAGGAGAGGGGAATTGAAACCAGCGGGATATAATTAAAAATTAAAACAGAAAATATTAGAGTTAGGGTTTAGGGTTACCGATACTCGTAGCTTTGGCATTTGACGAACCCTGAAGATTGGAGAAGAATGAATGAACAAAAGAAGGGTGAGTGCATTATCGGTTCGGAGGCGAATGAAGCTAACCCTAATCAATAAAAAGTAAAAATACAAGAAAAGGGTAAAGACACTTAGCTTCGATTGATGAAGGTTTGTAGTCGGAGGCAAAATCCTGTTGCTAACCCTGAAAAAGTTTGACAAAGGCAAAGACAAAAGCAGGAAAGAAGGTGAGTGTAGGAAGAGTCCATTGACTTTTGAGGCTTTATCCCTAATAACAATTTTATAATGCAAATAAAAATTTATATAATAAAATGGAGTCGGGACTTAGCTTCGTAAAAGGCGTGGCGCACAATCAGAAGGCAGCTGAAAATCAACCCTGAAAAGGACAAGAAAATATGTATTTTCAGTGTAGGGCAAATTCTTGTAAACACTGATCAGGGTATAAGTTAACCCTGGTTAATAGAATAAATAAACTCAATTTAATTAATTATTGGTTTTTCAACCTAATTAATTAAATCGGTGAAAATAAGGTTTCGATTAAAAGTTTAATTCCAAGGTATTTTAATCGAAAGTTAATTAACAAATTAAGCAAATGATTTAAACAAGCTAAATTAATTTAAAACAAAAAAAAAACGAATTATTCAATTAAAATAAAACAAGTATTTTTTATTATGTTTCTAAAAAAATAGAGAAGTAAAAAAAAAGAATTTGTTTTGTTTCTTTAAAAGAAGTTTAACAAATAATATATAATTAAAACTAGTTCATGTAAAAAAAAAAGGTTTTCTTAGCTTTTGATTCGATGTTATGCGCCTCTGATGGTTTATGGTAGAGCAGCACATCCTTGGGCGTTTGATTTGCTAATCGCTGGATCCGGTGGATATGAGTTGATGGCGTACGATGGAGCTGCGTCTGCGGAGAGTACTGGATCGCTGTAAGACACAAATTAAACAAAAACATTGAAGGCCCCCAGGGATCGAACCTGCGTCATGGGGGACAAGATACTTCAATGAAAACGCGCTGCCACTGGGTCAAGAGTCACTTGCTGTTAGTGTAATCAAACAAATTTAATATATCAAAATATAGATTTTGAAAAAAACCAAACGCGCGCGGTCCCATCTTCTTCCTCGTTGGAGTGTTCTAAAAACACAGAACCCTTAGCCCACGGTTTCATATCGTGGTTGTAGGTCTCACTTCTTATAACCTGCAAATCGTTAATGATAAACACAGAAATTTGGCCCAGATCAATCCTAAAGCCTCTCCCGAACTTAATGAACCCAACAATTCGTCCAGAAATCGGGTTAAACCGAAATCCCCCTTTTGAGGATTACAAACCCTAACAATGGCACTTTTCCATCTCTGCATTAGAACTCAAATTAAACAATATACACACATTCTAAACGTCCATGAAAGCACGGTTATACAACAAAATTGAATTTAAAACGCATGAATGGAGTGAATCGGGTTTAAAGAGAAAACTGCAAACCGTGAGTATGGCAAGAGATGTTCCGCACTTTTGGATCGAGGGTGACGATATGATTATGTCCAGAAAGCTTCAGAGAATTGATTGGGATGCTTTATTGGGCTTGAATTGCGCTAGAGCTTGACTGGAACTTTTCTTTTTTTCACGGTTTCTTGAAGCAAGAATAGGATTCATCAGTAGCCAAAAAAAAAAAAAATCCCTTATGCCTTGGACGTGTTATCATTATATTGGAGCACCAATTAGGTTAACTATTTTGATTCAAATCCTTTTATTTGTGGAGATTGGAGTGTGATTGAAAGATATTTGAAAATCATATGAAAACCTTCTATTTTGCATCCAATTTTACCAATCATTTTCCAATTATTTCCCTTGGCATTTAAGATCCATATTTGATTGACTTTGATCAAATCAAATAAAAATCCAAAATAAATAATAGAGACTTTACCCGATTTATTCTTAATTTAATTTGAATTTTAACAAATAAAATCCAAAATAAATAAAAATAAATAATGGAAAAATTCAAGGATGGGCTTTATAACATTAGTAAGAAAATAATACAACTAAAGAATGCAAAAAGGATTTTAATAATTTTAATTAAGAATTCAACTTAATTGAATTAAAAATTAAATTTAATAAAATCATGCAAGATTTAATAAAATTGTAAAATGACATATGAAGTGAATATATATTATTATTTTTTTTATTTTTTGGAATGAATGCAAAGATATGCATATTCAGTAGAAGTAAACTCAGGAGGGCAAATTTTGGGGTATGACAGATATGCTTAGGTTTTGATTGAGAATCCATGAAATTGATGTTTGAATCATATTTTTATGTTGGTAATTGATAATACATGATGGGTATATGTTATAATTCTTTTAATTCATGAAATATGGTTGTTTGGATGAGTTTTACGGATGGAAATCGTGGGAAACCGAGACTGTTCCGAAACAGTATTTTTCTGGTTTTTCGTGAGGGAGCTTAACGTGCTTCATCACGTTTAGAGGGGTCTGGAATAAAATGTTTTATATTTTTATGAGCTAAACTAGATCTTGTATGCTATTGATTTATCATAAATTGTCATAAAATTTCTGGGATTTTTGGAATACACTTAGATGGTTTTTGAGGTGATTCTTTGTATGAAAATAACACTTGATTTTTATGTATATGCATGTTGTGAATTGCAATTGATTGAGAATAACATTGCTGAGCACTGTTTGCTATATGTTAATTGTGATGTGTTGAATTGTTGAATGATATGAAGGTGTTTCATATGTGAATGATGACATACTATATGTATGTTTGTGAAAAATGTGAGATAATTCATATGTGATGAATTATGTGATATATGCTTTATAATTAAGATTTTGAGATGGTCTTAATTGCATATAATTGTTGATGATTGCACATGCATCATTTGTTGTCAATAGGAAATTTTCGTTAGTTCTGTGGAAGATAGTGACCTGTCCCAAACCCTGGAGATGGGTTTGAAGCTTAAGGGACGGGCTTATTTTTTTGTGTATTTGTGTTGGTTTTGAAATACATGTGACACCCTCTTTTGATATGCATGCTAATTTACTCTGATTATGCAATATATTTTCCGGTAGCATAGAATTTGTGTTGTTGTGTATTTTAGGTGTGATGATATGTTTGTTAGGGAATGATGATGTTTGAGTTTATTTGGGAGATTTCTTGATGAAAGGGAGGTGGGGCTATTTATTGTGTTGAGGAAAATGAGGCATAATGCATTAATGAAATATCAACATCGATTTCATAGGCTTCCAAGAACGCTCTACTCCATTAGGGTTTTTTTTACCGTAACTTGCCTATCAATTCTCCAGATATTTTCACCGTCCAAAATGTCTCCCTCTAACCAGCGGATTAATGACCTCTGAAATTGCTCAAAGGTGTGCGTGTTCCATAGCTTAATCTTCATTAGAGGCTTTGTTTGCGGAAAAAATAGTAGAGCATCTCTTTTGATAAGTGAAAATGTTGGAAGGGAAATAGAAGACATTTTTAAGAACGACCAAAGAATTTCGACAGTAACTGATGCAACTACCAAAATGACCATGCACAATCCTATTTATATCAAAATAAATATTAATAAAATATTACTCTGCTGGTGCAACGGATGACCGAACCTGCTCTAAAAATGTGACTATATGAATCACGTTTTTCATCGTGTGATATTTTGATATACTGGTTTCATCTGTTCGTTCATTAAAGTACCGAACATATTCTATTATATTATATTATACTATATTAATTCCTTAACTAAAATATAATATTAAATAAATAATAAAACAATTATTCGGTAAAATTTTATATAAAATTATTATCTTATATTATATTAAAAAAGTATTATATTATATTATATTAAATTAATTAATTAATATTATTAATAAACTAAAAATATTATAAATTAACTTAAAAGAATTAAAAAAAACTCTAGATTCAACTAACTATTGGCCGACCCCAACATAAAAAAAAAATTTATGCAAAGTTCAACTAACTAGACCGAACCATAACTAAAAAAATGGTAGATTAAAAACAATTCTGTTTGTGGCATATTGGTATATTTATTTTATTTGTGTGGCATATGGATAAAAAAATCAGTTTTTTTAAAGATGAAAAACATACTCTTCAAATAATCTAAAATGCAATAATTTGTTTCGAATTTTAATTTAAGTTATAATACCCGGTATATCTTAAAATCATGTAAACTGTAGAGAATGATTGAAGCTAATGTACGGTAGCTATTGTCTCAAAGTGTGATAATCTTCTGCACAAGAAGCCAAAAGAGATTATGCAAAGCTGGCGTAATGAGAAACTAGTGATAACTAGGTGTTAGATTGCAGTAAATGTGATAGATTTGTGTTAGAAAACCCTAGATCTAAGAATGCATTAAAGGACAATAAAATAAAACAACTTTTCTTCTTGTCTTAACCAAGAGCAACATTACATAATATATAGTAGGGTTATAATCCACTACTTGGGCCATGGGCCAGCATAACTAAAACTGAACTAATAAATAATAATAATACTAATAATTGCACCCCTTTAGTCTAATATGAAATCATTAAGCAAGGCTGGCTTCTTTTTAATTCTCTTGGGTCGAGACATCTTCATAACACTACTCTCTGGCCCATAAGGAACCTTGTCCTCAAGGTTCATGGGAGAAGACTTGCAAGACTTGGGCCGATTGGATAAAAGACCCGGTGGTTGATAGTGAGGCCCAATAGCATCCTTCTGCAGAGGGATTTGGGAATCCAAAATAGTGGGGCCCGTAGAAGGTTGTGGAAACGGTGCAGCCACGTGATGGATAGGCTTGGGCGGTGGGAAATCGATGAAGGGATAAGGGGAAATCCGGATAACAGCCTGTGATTGGTTGGCACGAGATATGGACTTTCCTTGGGCAGTGGGAAGTGGACTACAGCTGTTAACTAGCTGTATTGGAACGTTGGAACATTCAAGACCATCAGTACCCTTCACGTGGGTTGTACTTCTTTTCACAAGTACATTATCACAACCATACTCATTAGATTTATTCAGACTTCCTCTCTCAGACAATCTTACTCTCTCTTCTTTCTCAACTTCCTCTGCATTAGGTTCCTTTGTAAAAAATATCTCCTTCGTCGCTGACTGTGGACGATGAAACTTGTGGTCGCGCAGAGCTTCTCGATCAGCAATGGTGGAAGCCGATAGTTTCTCAGCGACAGACTCTTGAGGTAAAGGATCCGAACCTTGACTATGCTTGATCTGAAACTGATTTGGACATAAATTTGTTGTTTGTTTTGACATCTGACCGTGTGTTGCATTTTTTGTGTGCAGAGAACCTTCACTCTGAGAGAATGGAACGGAAACCGAAGGGGGTACGGGTTGTAAAACCGTGCTGGTGTCCTCACCATGAAACGGTTTAAGCAATGAAACGTGGACCACAGGGTGTATTCGTGATGACGATGGCAGATCAAGCATGTAATCGACTTGGCCGACTCTTTTGATTATCCGGTATGGACCAAAAAATCGTTTTGCGAGTTTCTGAGAAACCCGACGCTCCACCGTAGACTGTCGGTATGGTTGCAGCTTCAAGAGAACCAGATCTCCCTCTTGAAAGGTAAACGGTCGTCGTTTTAAGTTGGCTTGCTTCTCCATGATGGACTTACTCTGTTTTAGGTGAACTTTTAATTCATTCAGAATTTCTTGTTGTTGCTGCAAGGTGTTGTTCAAGGACTCTTCCTCTGCGGCTCCAGTGACATAATCTAACAACCTCGGGGGTTCACGTCCATACAGAGCCTTAAAGGGAGACATCTGAATCGCGGTATGGAAGGATGTATTATACCAATACTCAGCCAAATGTAAAAACTTGTGCCATTTTCGTGGGTGATCACCAGCCAAACATCTCAGGTAAGTTTCTAAGGACCGATTTACCACTTCTGTTTGGCCATCTTTCTCTGGGTGATAAGATGTGGAATATTTCAGGTGAGTGCCGTGGAGTTTAAAGAAATGTTTCCAGAACTTACTGAGGAAGAGAGGATCGCGGTCAGACACAATAGATCTGGGTATGCCGTGCAGACGGAAGATGTCAACAGTAAAACGAGCTGCCAAGTCCTTAGCCGTGAAGTGTGAAGGAAGAGGAATGAAGTGCACGAACTTAGTCAAGCGATCGCAGAGGACCCAAATCACCGTGTGACCTTCAGAATTCGGTAAGTTTGTGATAAAATCCATTGTTATATCCTCCCACACTCTTTCTGGAACTGGCAAAGG
This sequence comes from Vicia villosa, assembly GCF_029867415.1. Taxonomy (NCBI): domain Eukaryota; kingdom Viridiplantae; phylum Streptophyta; class Magnoliopsida; order Fabales; family Fabaceae; genus Vicia; species Vicia villosa. Next base: position 68,821,495 of record NC_081184.1, on the reverse strand, counting down.
CTGTAGTAAACCTTTTTTCTTTTGTGTGTCGTACTTGTTATATTGACATACAACACAATGCTTAACCAATTCTTTAACTGTAAGGTACATCCCTGGCCAGCAGAAGGAAGCTCGAACTCGTGCCAATGTTGCCTTGACCCCAGAATGACCACCTGCCGGTGTATGGTGATACTCTCTCAAGATACTCATTCGAAGGTTCTGCAGATCTGGTATGAAAACTCTGTTTTTGTAATACAGCAAGTCCTGTGATATTGAGTAATCTGTCTGGTTTTGGGATGCTAGGGTAAGAAGTTGCTGACCCACAGTGTCGTGCTTGTAAAACTTTTTCAGGGTGGAGAAGAGATATGGAAAGGGAGAAGACAAAGCCAGCAACACCGGTCCATCTTTTTCATACTTTCTGCTAAGGGCATCGGCAACCAGATTCGTCCTTCCAGGTTTGTAAGAGATCTCAAAATCGAAACCTTGTAATTTTGCTGTCCATCGCTGCTGTTCTGGTGTTTGAATATGTTGTAATAGCAAATCACGTAGGCTTTTCTGATCTGTATATATGTGAAATTTCTGGCCTATGAGGTACTGACGCCATTTCTTTACAGATTCCGTGATCGCAAACATCTCGCGGACGTATACCGACGCTGCTTGCATTCGTGGGCACATTTTTTTACTGAAGAAAGCTATGGGGTGTGTCATACCCTAAATTTGTCCTACCCTTTAACTCCTAACTGGCTTAGGCTTTACATTCATGTACATACATCACCTAGGTCATAACTCACACGCATGCATTCACACCATTGGTACTATTCAAAGATTAACAAGGAGGAGCTTTATTGCAAAGAATTGTTGATCAGAAAATAAGAAGACTGAGGTACAATCATGTGGTGCTATGTTCATGGAAGCTCCTGGATTGGGGTGTCTCTCTGCTTCAAATCAGGGCATCGATTAGAGGGTACAAGCTTGCAAATCATCTGGTTCTTTAAATCAGGGTTTCGTTGACCAAAGTCAACTAGTTGACTTTCTGGTCAACATTTAATCAGAAGTGGCTTCTATGTGTGGAAAACTTCTCATACTGACGGTGGATGTGTTTGTTTGACTGGATGTAAGTGGAAGAGATTTAATCGGGAATTTCATCAATAGTCGGAAAAATCGGAACGGTTGACTTTTGGGTCAAAATCGGGAAAATTATCCAAATATTGACTTTTGGTGGAAAATTAATCAAGAAAAGTCGAAAAATGGATAAAATCGGGAGTTTGATAAAAAGTTTCCAAAAATGGAAAAAAGACAAAAATGGAAACTTTTCAACACTTAGAAAAATTTTTGATCCTTTGAATCAGGATGGGCAGTCCACTTCAGCACTGGATTACACGTGGCAGATGACACGTTTTGAAGAAAATTCCAACATCAAAGTTGCTCCTCTCATGGAGGAGAATAACTTTGTAGTTGGACACTTTTTCATTTGAAGCTTGTATGAAGAGTTAAGGTGGTGTGAAGTTGCTGGAAACTCATTTGAATCAAGTCACATTCCAGGTCACAGGTCAGGTCATGACCTGGCATTCTCACAAACACATGGCATGCCAAATCTCCAGCCATTTTTAGAGCTCTACAAAAGTGCCATAAATGCAAACTTGGTATGTATCTCTTCCTTGCCATCCCCTCTATCCATTGAAACAAGAATTGGGACAATTGAGCAAATATTGAGTCAAGGGCAAGTCTTCAAAGTTGTACCCTCACCAAGTCACGATGGCATGTCTGGCTGGGCAGATTTTTAGGGCACGCGCGTGGCCTTTTGTCAAACACATGGTGTGCCCATTTTAAATGTACTTTTCTTCTCCCACAAGCCACCATCTTGAACAAGCTTGATGTTGAATTGTTCCTTGACATGCCCCCTATCTATTGAGCCCGGTGTAACTAGTTTTGGACATGCATTGATCCAGATATAAGCCCTTAAAGTCGTGCTCCTACCAAACTACATGCTGAAGGTCACGGGCTAGAGCAAGGTTGTCTGCGCGCAAAGGCTGGGGCAGTGGGGATTACATGTGTTCATGATCATTTTTCTCACACTTCTAGGCCTCATTTTGAGATACCTCCAACACCAACCTTGCTTCCCTCCATGCCCTCTTTGCCATGATACCAACCTTGCATCATTTGATCACACATGGAGAGAGATATCAACCCTCAAAGTGAGGTGCATGAAGTATTATGATCATGGGCATGCATGTACATTCTTGCTGCAGCATAAATTCCACAACACCAACACATTGCCACACATAGCCATGCAAAGATCCAGCTTACAAAAGCATGCATAAGACTTACTCCATGAGGTATACTTGTTCACTAAGCATTGCACTACAATACACATCAAACCAAGTCCCACACTAAAGAAAAACCAAAAGAATCATGCTGCAAGCTAAGTGTCCCACATTGAGAAAAGAAATAAAGTTTCTGTAATTGCATAGCCCAAGCTCCACATTCAGAAAAAGCATCTCATTCACCTCACACTTGCACTATATAAACAACCACACACACACTATTCATTCTCTCCTACACACACGATCCACAAAAAACTCACACACTCTCCTCTCTCTCACTCACATTTCACACTCTTTCTCTCCTCATTCTTACCCACCCTCTCACTCTTTCCTCACTCCGGCAACCCTTTCCACCACCGCAACCAACCCCACAACTAACTCCGGCCACCGTAACTGACAATCTCAACCAACTCCGGCCGCTACACATCATCCACACTTTCACACCTCGTTCCCAACCCTTGCTCTGCAGTCATGGCGTCATCTTGAAGCTTTGCTCCTCTACGATATGCATACTACACTTTGAAGCTACCTCTCAAAGTTGAAGCTAAAGATTCGAAGACCTACTCCAAGATTTTCGATAGCAACGTGGAGCGCGCGACTTGAGGCATACATCTGCGTTCAAAGCTTGATCAGGTAAGCTCCTTGAGTCTCTTTCGTCACTATAAGCCGTAAACGAAACATCATGCATCTTGTGATTATGTGACTTCATTTTCGGATAAAATGCTTGCTGATACATGTGTTTAATCTAATGTGTGAACTCAACTCGTGAACATGTGCACGCTGTTAGGCTTAGATATGCGTTTGGTGAAGTTCTTATAGGTTAGGGCTTTGAGAAGCGTTTCGGTTAGGGAGTTAGAGGAGAAATTAGTAGAATCCGAGGCCGGATCTGTGATTAGCGGCGAAAACCGAGCCGGAATACGTGATTTGTTTTCATTTCTGAGAGCTTTGACGGCGAACCGACGGTGGCGCCAAAGGAAGAAGGTGACCGGAGCATCTCCGGCTCCGGCGAGGTTTCATGCAGAGTACGTTTTGTCCACATTAGGTGGAGAATCACGATTGGTTCTTTCTTAAGCCTTTGATTGATCTTTGTTTTATTATAATCATTGAGACTCTACAAGGCATGTTCTGATTGGTCAGGGACTCATGTTTGTCTTATTCATTTAAAGGACACCATGACCAATTGATGCCTATTTCCTTGCATGTGTATGTCACGTTATATAATAGTCCTCACCAATATGACATGCTGATAAAATCTGAGTAATGATAAAAATAAATGCACATGCTGGAAATGGAGATAGAATAAATATAGGTGAATAAAATAGGAGTGTTGGGCCGCATATGACTGGGCCTGGAAACTTTTCTGAATCACACCCCTTCGTTTCTAATGCACCACCATTCTGGATTGGGCCTCTGAGCGCTACTGCTCTTCGCATACCCCTATCCTGGGCCCAGCTCTGCTTATACATAATATTAGTTCATTTAGTTTTTACTACTTCACCCCCAGGCTGTTAATAAAAACAAATAAATTGATTTTCTTTGTGTCCTTTGTTGCACATTAATTGTTTTCCTCCCTAAATAAAATTGATAAAAAATGGTTTTTGACTAATTAGAATGTTAGGAACATTGTTTCATTAGAATTTTAATTGGTGATTCCTTGAATTTTGATTGGTTGATAAACCATAATAAATAAATAGTTGTTTCTTTGATGATTCAAAATTGGTTTCTCACATGAATAAAAAATATAATTGCTTGTGAATATTTTCATAAATAGTTCAAATTTTGTTCCTTTTATTTTTGTGAATATTTTCCTTTATTGTGGAATGCTTGAATAGATTTTTTAGAATAATTCACAACTTAGATTAGAAAATAGGCTAGTTCCCTTTCATTCTTTTTCTTTTCAACTTTTAAAATACTTAATAAAAACCGATGAAGATCATACCGTTGCTATATTTCATGGTAGGAAAAAAATGATTGAGGCGTAGGCCTCGATGTATGTTCTTTCCTACTTAACGGAGAAGAAATGATTGAGGTGTGAAGCCTCGATGTATTTCTTAACCGTTATTTAGAGAAACGATTGTGGCGTAGGCCTCGATGTGCGTTCTCTAAATATTCAAAAACAAACAAAACTCTTTTTGGTATGATCTAAGTCACAAATTAAAATCCCCATAAAAAACACCAACCCAAAAACACTTCAAAAAACCTAATAAATGGTCAGATTTAAAACAAAAGTGAGGAAGTGATGCGAGACCTTGTAGTGGGTTCTCGTCATCATGGAATTACCCTTAAAAGATACAAACCAATCTCTTTTTCTCCTTTCTAAGGGCAAGTTATCTCCGCTCCATTGCATCCTAGGCTGTCCCCTTATGCAAGAGCGTGAGCGTTAACGCCGCCCAACTAAAAAACACAAAACCAAACAGAAAATCGTGAGCCGAGCTACGGTAACTCTGATTCCTGAAAAGGATACGTAGGCAGCGGGGTAGGGCCCGTGCGAGTGCAATTCTTTGTTTTCCCTACATTTTGCATTCATTTCGCATTTAGACATAGACATAGATACACACCCTTTAGATAGAAACAAACATAGGTGGATACCATCGAGTACGATGGGCGTGAGGGGTGCTAATACCTTCCCCTCGCGTAACCGACTCCCGTACCTTGATTCTCTGGTCGCAAGACCCTGTTCTTTCCTTTGTTAGGTTTTCTGATATTCCTTTCCCTTATGGGATAAATATATTGGTGGCGACTCTGTTCATTTTTTCGCGAGCGTGCGACAGCTGGCGACTCTGCTGGGGAAGTTGCTAGACCTGTTGCTGGTCCATCCTTAGCGAGTCGATCCTAGCCTGCGTTTGTTTGTTTATTTACTGGGTGTTTATTTGTTTTTATGTCTATACCTTGTATATATGTTTGCATGTTTTTCTGCTTGCATATCATGTTTATTTCTGTTTGCACATCATGCATATGGATTATATTCTGTGTTCCTTGGGGTCTTCTGTTCTGTTTTGCAGGTGGGGTGGGATTGTTTCTATGAGGTAAAAGGCCCAATACCCAGGCCAGAGTGACACATAGGATACCTAGGATAGAGTGGATAGTCATGACGCCGATGAGATGTCAGGTCTTGTCTAGTGCGATCATGAGACCCACGCCCAGTCGAGGTCCAAATGGGGTATCATTGTTGGCATGTAGATGCAACAACATTGGTGCCTCAGGAGGACTGATAACGCTGGTTGCCATTTTGACCTACCCTGACCTAGACTACACCCGTGAGTGGGGAGGGATATACATGACAGGTACCGTTGGTGACTATTTGGTTCTGTGGGTGACTATTTGGTTCTATTGATGATTATGGTTCTTCTGGTTCTCTGACCTATGCCGGACCTTTGATCCTATGACATCTTCTTGCTCGGAATTATTGCCTTGATCCCTCTATGTCGTGAGGACCCAATCTGCATCATTTTCATCATAGCATGTTTACATTTCAAAAAAAAAAAGAAAGAAAAAGAAAGAAAGAAGAAAAAAGAAAGAAAAGAAAGAAAAGAAAAAGTTAATTCTCATTTGCATGTCATTTTTTCAGGGTATCCAGAAAATATCAATTTCCGTCAAGAATGGATAACAACGTGACCACCAACCGAGAAACTACGAGGAGCACACACACTTATACTTTCCATCGCGAGGGTATGGTTCAATTGGGACAATTGGGTGAATTGGTCACTGGTCATAATGAAACAGTGTTCAGTGACAATTATGGCAACATATTATCCCTTCTGTATTCGCGTGTCGACGAATGGGCCTTATCTACTCTTCTTCAGTTCTACGACCCAGATATCCGTTGTTTCACATTTTCAGATTATCAGCTAGCTCCCACTCTCGAAGAGTACTCTTACCTCCTCAACATCAAGATTCAACACAGAGTGCCTTTTGTTTGTGTCCCAGAGAAACCTAGGTTGGATTACATTGCCAACGCTCTTTATTTGAGCTTGGGGGATGTTCATGATAACTGGAAGAAGAAGGGTGATACTCATGGCTTCTACATGAGTTTCCTGGTTGAAAAAGCTCAAGAATTTGCCGACAAAGGAATTTGGGAGGCTTTCAATGCTATTTTGGCCGCTCTGATCTATGGAATTGTGATGTTTCCCAACATTCACAAGTTCGTTGATTTGGCTGCTATATGTCTTTTTATGGACAAGAATCCAATACCCACCCTATTGGCTGACACATATTATTCCATTCACTCTCGGCATGGTAAAAGAGGGGCTATTCGAGGTTGCTTGCCGCTGTTATATAAATGGTTCAAATCTCACTTGCCTGCTAGTGGTCCGTTTGTTACCTCTACTCAGAAATGGTCTCAGAGAATCATGGGACTTACTGCAAACGACATCGTATGGTATCAATTCCGAACAGGCATATCTGAAGTCATTATCAGGTGCGGAAACTTTGGTAACGTCCCGCTCATTGGGACAAGAGGATGTATTAACTACAACCCAGTTCTAGCTCTTCGTCAGTTGGGCTATACCATGAAGAGTGGGCCTTCGGATAGGGAGATTTACCAATCCGTATACTTTGAGAAAGGAGCTGACCCTATAGCGCTTGAGGAAATCAGGAAGGCCTGGAATAACATTCATATAGGTGAGAGATCCACTCTGGGAGCCAAGAATGCCATTGCTATGGAGCCCTATACCGATTGGGTTAAGGAGAGAGTCAAGACGCTTCTGTTACCATTCCCGAGGGTCCCTCTCTTGTATGCACAACCTCCGAAGATATCGGAAACTATGGTATCAAGGGAACGTTTTGACCAGGTCCGCGTCGCCAATTTGAGACTGAAAGAGAAAGATAGGGATATGGATTTGAAGCGCTATTTCCTTAAACAGACAAAGAATGAACTGGCCCGTGAACTTAAAATTCTCAAAGGAGAGTCTTCTCAAGCCAGGAAGAGGGTTAGAACTGAAAAGGACGGAAAAGCTGTTGTCGCTCCTGCTGAAGATCCTCAAAAGGTTATAGAAAAGGCTATAAAGGAAGAAAAAGAGAAGCTCAGACGAGAGTATCAAGAAGACCTGAAAGCCCACAAGCTCCGACTGGAGAAAGAAACCAAGTATGAGTTGAGGGCCATGAAAAAGAAACTGGAAGAAGAGACCACTCAGAGAATAGCAGTTGAGACCCAACTAAAAGGAAGTCACCTCCGCACCGCCCGACTAGCTGAAGAGAATGTCAAGCTCAGAGATCGAATGATGAGTGAAGCAAATGCACTTGAGAAGACCTATATCCCAGAATGCAAAGGGTGTGAAGAACTTAGGGATTGCTGCAAGAATCTAGACACACAGTTATTCCGAAAAGATGAAGTGATCCAAAGCCTTGTCAAAGGAAGAGATCGGGAGACGACTAAGAAGCTATTTGACGAAACAAAGAAGTGGAGTGACGCCCATTTCAGACAAGGAGGGCCTTTGTTCTACATTGAGATGAATTGATAACTGAATTTGTTTGTAGATCACCACCAGATTTGTTGGATGGGGTCTCTATTGCTCTTTGTATTGAAACATTGTTGTGTATGTTTGAACCTACTCGCCTTAGGGGGCTATTATGAATGAAATGAATTGCTTTCCGTTTTCACTTGATATCTCTCTCGTCACGTTGTTATTTGTTCTTGACTATCAATCTTACTTTGGATACCCTGAAAATGACACGACACATCATATGCACACATGCACTCATACATTCACATTGTCACATTGCATTTTTCAGGTTGTTATACAAGAAACTAATTGGGGTCCTTTTCAGCAACAGATTTCTTTCCCGACGACGAAGCTGACTTTCTTACATCCTTACCGCACCAGGAGTAACGAGAGAATCATGGAACAATTTGAACAGAATCAAGCTGCCCTCCGTAGGGATATGGATGTTATGGGGGAAAGAATGGCCCAACTTATGGAGACTCTCCATGCCGTTGTTCAAGGACAGGATGAACTCAGAAAGAGTGTCGCTAGTTTGGTCAAAGATACTCCTACCAATTCTGCTGACGGAGGGGTGAAAACTAAAGAGACTCCTATTAATGAGACACTTAAAGTGGTGGACGACCACCATGAGGTTATTGATCTTGAACACGATCTCACTGCTGAGTTGACCGAGACTGCTAAGATGTACCAAGCCCTTGAAGAACGTCTTAAGGCCGTCGAGGTTGCTAAAACTTCAAGCTTCGACACCGCCGCTATGTGCTTGGTACCTGGGATTGTTATTCCCCCGAAGTTCAAGGTGCCAGATTTTGATAAGTACAAGGGAGTTACCTGCCCAGAGACTCACATTCGTTCTTACTGCCGTAAGATGGCCGCCCATGCTGAGAACGAACCTCTGCTTATGCATTTCTTCCAGGATAGTCTCACTGGAGCTCCGTTGGAGTGGTATATGAAACTCGAGAGGTCTAATGTTAGTACTTGGGGAGAACTTGTTGATGCCTTCTTGAAACAATACCACTACAATACTGCTATGGCTCCTAGCCGTGCCCAGCTGCAGAATATGTCACAGAAATCTGAAGAGTCCTTTAAGGAATACGCCCAGAGATGGCGTGAACTTGCTGCTCGAGTTCAACCCCCCTTATTGGACCGAGAATTGATTGATCTGTTTATGGGAACTCTGAAAGGGCCGTATCTTCAGCACATGGTTAGTAATACTTCTCCTTCCTTTTCGGATGTGGTCATCATTGGTGAGAGGGTTGAGAACTGTGTCAAAGCTGGTACCATTCAAGGAGTTACTAATCCTAGCAACTCAAGTGGTAATGGTAAGAAGCCGTATTCTGGGTTTGTGAAGAAGAAGGAAGGTGAGACTAGCACCGCTTCTGTTGACCAAAGCCGAGCTCCTGCATATTCTGCTGTTCCGCCTCCTTATTATCCGATGCCTTATGCTGTTCCTGGTCCATATGTCCCTCAGGCATATGCTGCTGCTCTTCCACAACCATGGATGGCACCACAACAGCCTTTCGTACCACAACAACAAGCCGCCGCTCCTCAGAATCGTCAACAGAACCCTAGGCCTCAAGGTCAGAGGGGCCCACAAAGAACAAGATTCCAAGATAGGCGTATCGATCCGGTTCCGATGTCATATGCTCAGCTCCTCCCTCAGTTGCTTGCTGGTCAGTTGGTACAACTCCGTGAACTTGGACCTCCACCTAGTCCTCTCCCTCCCGGTTATGATGTTAATGCTCGATGTGAATTTCATTCAGGGGCCCCAGGCCATACTATTGAAAAGTGTAGAGCGTTCAAGTTGAAGGTTCAGGATCTCCTTGACGACAAACTTATCTCGTTCGCTCCTACTGGTCCTAATGTGCAGAATAATCCCATGCCTCCTCATGCTGGTACGACCAATGCTATTGAGTTATGTGAGGATCAGATCCTGGTTAATGATGTTAATGAGGTTAGGATGCCGCTAGCAGTTGTCAGAGAGTATCTTATGCAACAAAAGGTTTTGTGTGAACTACATGACTACTGTTTGCAATGTTCTTCTAATCCTGAGGAATGCACTAGGTTGAGAGAGGAAATCCAGAAACTAATGGATGAAGGTGTTCTTAGAGTGGAAAGGGTCGTTCCTGTCGAAAGTGTGGCTACTTTAGAGATCCCTTACTACCCTGCTGAGATATCAAAGACTCAGGGCACTTCTTTGGTCATTCATGCTCCGAGTACTCCTTTGGTCGTTCAAGCTCCGAGGACTCCATTGGTTATTCAGGTTCCAAATGTTCCTTCGATTCCTTCAACCTCGTCTATTGTTCCCTCTCCTGTGAATGATTCTAAGGCTGTCCCTTGGAGTTATAATGCCGTGTATATTCGAGGGAAGAAATATGATTGTCCTCCAGTGGGTAATTCGAGCATCACTAATATTACTGGCACTAGTGGCATTACCCGTAGTGGTCGGATCTTTGCTGCCCCTCCTCCGCTTCCTAAAGAGACCAATAAAGAGGCTAGTACACAAGCAAAAGGAAAGCAAGTTGCTGTTGATCCTCCTGTGACACGTAATGCACAAGATGCCGAGCAACTCTTGAAAATCATTAAGAAAAGTGATTACAAAGTGATTGACCAACTTGATCAGACTCAAGCCAAGATCTCCATCTTGTCTCTCTTGGTACATTCTGAAGCTCATCGTGATGCTCTGATGAAAGTTCTGGCTTCCGCTCACGTAACTCAAGACATTACCGTGCCTCAGTTTGAAGGGGTTGTGACCAACATTGCTGCTGGTAATTGTTTGGGTTTTTCTGATGATGAGCTTCCACCTGAGGGTAGAGCACACAACAAAGCGTTGCATATCTCCGTCAAGTGTCTGGATGCTGTGTTGTCTCGAGTTCTGATTGATACTGGTTCTTCTCTTAATGTGATGCCCAAGACTACTTTGTTTAAGCTGAGTATGGATGGGATTATGATGAGACCATGCACCATGAGTGTCAGAGCGTTTGATGGCTCCAGAAGGTCCGTAGAAGGGGAAATTGATCTGCCTGTTTTGATTGGCCCTCACATGTTCTATATTGCCTTCTATGTCATGGATATAAGTCCTTCATACACTTGCCTCTTGGGTCGTCCTTGGATCCATGCTGCTGGGGCTGTGACATCTACCCTCCATCAGTGTTTGAAATTTGTTGTGAGTGACAAGATTGTTGTGATCACTGGTGAAGAGGATTTGATCGTCAATAATCTGGCGTCATACCGTTATGTTGAAGTGGAGGGAGAGATACAAGAGACACCTTTTCAGGCCTTAGAGATTGTGTCGGTTGATAAGCTCCCCGTGGTTGAAAATAAGAAAGAACTCGGAGCACCCCTCTCGTCTCTGAATGATGCTAAGGCCTTCTTAGAAGCTGGTACTCCCCATGGCGCCTGGGGCAAGCTGATTGATGTTCATGAGAAGCGAGACAAATATGGCCTTGGGTATCAACCACCTTCCTCTACTCAGCTCAGCATAATTCCTGGAAAGAAGGTGATTCCCCCCATTTCTCAAGTGTTCGTCAGTGCAAGCACCAATTCTGGAAGTCAGGTTCTCGCCGTGGATGATGATGATGAAAAAGATCTCTCCAGATTCATTTGCCATACTGCGCCTGGACAGGAGCTCAACAATTGGACTATCTTGGACGTCCCCAGAGTCACTTTTATGGAGATGTAATTTTCTTGTTTCGATAAGTCATATGCTTCGCCCTAAGCATTTTGACCGCCTGTATAAAGAAGGGCCCCCATGTTGTTTCAATTTGTTTAATATTGAATGAAAATCATATCTTCGCATGCAATTACTGTTCCATTTCTTTCATTTTGTTTTTACTTTAAAAACTTTTTCAAAAATGGCAAAGCTTTTCTTTTCCCTTTTCTTTTTATGTGTTGCATTCTAAGGCATAAATCATCCATCGTGCAGATCTGGCTCGAATTCCATCAAAAATGATAATGTTACAGTTCCACGTCTTAGTATCCTTGAGAATCCAATTGACCAAGCTGATGAGGATAGTGGGGAAGATTGTGAAGTCCCTGAGGAATTGGCAAGACTTTTGAGACAAGAGGAGAAATCTATTCAGCCACATCAAGAAGCCATAGAAATCGTCAACCTCGGTTCAGAAGAAGCAAAGAGAGAAGTCAAGATAGGTGCCGCTTTGGAAAGTGATGTAAAGAGAAGGTTGATTGAGTTGCTTCGAGAGTATGTTGACATCTTCGCCTGGTCATACGAAGACATGCCTGGTTTAGACACGGACATAGTCATGCACAGGTTACCGCTCAAACCAGAATGTCCGCCTGTAAAGCAAAAACCACGAAGAACTCGACCTGATATGGCTTTGAAAATCAAGGAAGAAGTTGAAAAACAGTTGAAGGCTGGTTTCTTATCTGTGTGTGAGTATCCTCCTTGGATTGCAAACATAGTACCCGTTCCTAAGAAGGACGGAAAGGTACGCATGTGTGTTGACTACCGAGATTTGAATAGGGCAAGTCCGAAGGATGATTTCCCTCTGCCTCATATTGATGTGCTAGTCGACAACACTGCTCAGTATTCGGTGTTCTCCTTCATGGATGGTTTTTCTGGCTATAATCAAATAAAAATGGCTCCTGAAGATATGACCAAGACTACTTTTACCACTCCGTGGGGTACGTATTGTTATAAGGTGATGCCTTTTGGTCTTAAGAATGCTGGTGCAACATATCAACGAGCTATGGTGACCCTTTTCCATGATATGATCCATAAGGAGATTGAGGTGTATGTCGACGATATGATTGCAAAATCCCAAACTGAGGAGGAACATTTGATATATCTTGAGAAACTGTTTGCTCGTTTGCGTAAATTCAAGTTGAGGCTTAATCCAAACAAGTGCACTTTCGGAGTGCGATCTGGGAAATTACTTGGATTCATTGTGAGCCAGCAAGGGATTGAGGTCGACCCTGACAAAGTAAGAGCAATACAGAATATGCCAGCACCAAAGAATGAAAAAGAAGTTCGAGGGTTCCTTGGAAGATTGAATTACATAGCCAGGTTCATTTCTCATCTCACTGATACTTGTGAACCCATCTTCAAACTGCTGCGCAAGAATCAGGATATCAGTTGGGATGATCATTGTCAAGAAGCTTTTGAGAAGATTAAACAGTATCTCCAAGAGCCGCCAATTCTCATGCCTCCGGTTCCTGGGAGGCCTCTTCTTATGTACTTAACTGTGCTTGAAGGATCTATGGGGTGTGTGCTGGGCCAACATGACGAGTCTGGTCGAAAAGAGTGCGCCATTTATTACCTGAGCAAAAAGTTTACCGATTGTGAATCCCGCTACTCACTACTCGAGAAAACTTGCTGTGCTTTGGTATGGGCTGCTCGCCGACTGAGGCAGTATATGTTGACTCACACCACTCTATTGATCTCCAAAATGGACCCGATAAAGTACATCTTTGAAAAGCCGGCTCTTACAGGGAGACTAGCCCGATGGCAAATGCTTTTATCAGAATACGACATCCAGTATGTCACACGGAAGGCCATCAAAGGAAGTGTCCTTGCAGATCATCTTGCTCATCAGCCATTAGAAGAGTATCAGTCAATGAAGTTTGACTTTCCTGATGAAGATATCATGAGACTGGATGATAACGAAGGACCCGAACCAGGAGAGCGATGGACTCTCACGTTCGATGGTGCATCAAATGCTATGGGCCATGGTATTGGGGCAGTTTTGACTTCTCCTCGTCAAACTCACATCCCTTTCACAGCTAGAGTATGCTTTGATTGCACAAACAATGTCGCAGAATACGAAGCTTGCATAATGGGTCTCGAAGCGGCCATTGATATGAGGATCAAGATCCTTGAGGTGTATGGGGATTCTGCCTTGGTTATACATCAAGTGAGAGGTGATTGGGAAACACGACATCCCAATTTAGTTCCTTATAGGGACTATATCTTGGAGTTGTTGCCCGCTTTCGAGGAAATCACTTTCAATCACATCCCCCGAGAGGAAAATCAATTGGCAGATGCTTTGGCTACTTTGGCGGCTATGTTCAGAGTTAGTTCCCCTAAAGAAGTACCAGACATAACGATCCTCCGTTACAAGGAACCTGCCCATGTATTCCCTGCTCATTGTCTCACTACTGAAGATGTGTATGATGAAAAGCCATGGTATTACGACATCAAGAGGTATGTTGAGAAGCAAGAGTATCCCGAAGATGCTACGATTGGTGATAAGCGAACGCTTCGAAGGTTAGCATCCAAGTTCTTCTTGTCAGGAGACGTCCTGTACAAAAGAAACTATGATTCAGTTTTGCTCAGATGCGTGGATAGACACGAAGCGGAATTGATCATGCGGGAAATTCATGAAGGATCTTTTGGCACTCACTCCAATGGACATTCTATGGCAAAAAAGATCTTACGAGCAGGGTATTATTGGATGACAATTGAAAGTGATTGTTATGTGTATGTGAAGAAATGTCACAAATGTCAAGTGTATGCTGACAGAATCCATGTTCCTCCAACTCCTTTGAATGTTCTGACATCACCTTGGCCCTTTGCTATGTGGGGCATAGACATGATCGGACGGATAGAGCCGCAAGCTTCGAATGGACACAGATTTATTCTTGTTGCTATCGACTACTTCACCAAATGGGTTGAAGCTGCTTCTTACAAGAATGTAACCAAGCAAGTCGTTACTCGCTTCATCAAGAAAGAGATCATGTGCCGATATGGGGTTCCAAACAAGATCATCACTGATAATGGGTCCAATCTTAATAACAAGATGATGGCGGAGTTGTGTGAAGAGTTCAAGATTGAACATCACAATTCATCACCCTATCGGCCAAAGATGAATGGCGCAGTTGAAGCTGCTAACAAGAATATAAAGAAGATTGTCCAGAAAATGGTTAGAACATACAAAGACTGGCATGAAATGTTACCGTATGCTTTGCATGGCTATAGAACTTCGGTTCGTACTTCGACTGGGGCAACTCCCTTCTCTCTTGTCTACGGTATGGAGGCCGTACTACCTGTCGAAGTGGAAATCCCTTCATTGAGAGTCTTGATGGACGCCAAACTCGATGAAACGGAATGGGTTCAAACGAGGCTTGATCATCTCAATCTAATTGAGGAGAAACGCTTATCTGCTATCTGCCATGGCCAGTTGTACCAAAAGAGGATCAAGAAAGCGTATGACAAGAAGATTCGGCCTCGAGAATTCCACACAGGTGACCTAGTTGTAAGGAAGATCTTGCCAATTCACACAGATCCAAGGGGCAAATGGACTCCCAACTATGAGGGACCATACATTGTGAAGAAATCATTTTCAGGTGGTGCTTTAATCCTGACGAAGATGGATGGGGAAGACGTTCCGCTTCCAGTCAATTCAGACTCAGTCAAAAAATACTACGCATAAAAGACCCGCTAGGTCGACGTACCTAGGCAAAAATAAGGGCATCCCGGCAAACCAAAAGGGTTTGGGCAAAAATTAGGGATAAAACAAAAAAAGAGAATAACCCGCTAAGTTGAAAACCCGAAAGGGCGACTTAGGCAAAAAAAGGGCATCCCGCTGGATTGAAAACCCGAAAGGGCGATCCAGGCAAAAGTTAGGGATCAAAAGCGAGAGGCTGCAGTCTGAATATCTTTCACAAAGACCACTATACGCCCTTGGCAGAACGGATGGATCAATCCAACCATTACCCTTCTGAAGCAAAGCATTGAGAGGATCGAGGATATGGGAACTGTAGCAATATCAGTTTTAATGGAAATCCGAGCATTTCTCTTTGCCATTTCACTCTTTGCATTTTATTTTCTTTTTCGCAACTACCTCATTGAGGAGTTGCTTCCTTGTACAGAAGCCTATTCACAGGCATTCCATCAATAAAATGATCTTTTGAGGCAAAAGCTTTCTCCCTTTCTTTTTCGCATGCGAGATGTGATTTAATTCGTTATTAAACATTGCATTGAAAGCGTGGGGGCAATAATCACAAAAATCAAAACGAAACATGATGTTACATAAACATAAAAGTGCTCTAAGGGGCACCATTTGCATCCAAACGTTGTTTTCTGTGCAGGTTGCAGGTTCTAGCCATCTTCTTGGCTCATGATGTGTCACCAAGGTCATCATCATCCCACGTGAAAATTCCAGAGTATAATTCATCAGTACTGGTGAGCATGGGGCACCTGAAAAAGGTCCATATCCCTCTTCCACATGACAGATGAAGAGCGGTCTCTCAAGACTCGTGATTCCCCAAGCAGCTTAGGATGTAAGGAAAGTCGAGCAAGATCATTTCATCCCCAGCAGGGCTATGTTCCAACCCTCAACGCAGTTACCAATAATCTTTGGTACTGTAGGGTTTCGATATCAACTCTCGATGATGGTTCAAGATCACAAGCAACGGACCCCAGTGATCCCATTCCTCCGCCTCACCGAAGCCTTTATTTGGCACCTTGCATATAGTATTCATTGCATTCATGTTGCATCCTCAAAAGCGTAGCATATCCGTCAAAGCGGATCATTACGCCATAAAAAACTCAAACATGCATACAAAGCATAAGCCAGTCAGTACAAATCATCCCTCAATCAAGACAACCCCATATAAAAGGTGGTCCTTACAAACTCCGATTGGTATCTGCTGCCACATCACAAACATTCCCAAACCACGGTGCCGATACGAGGTTCCCCCGGTTTCTGATGAACGTCCGACACAATGTCTTCTTTTGTCCCCTGATGTCGAGTCGATGTTGAGTCATAGATCGCCACGAGATCTTATCCCCCCTAAAGTGTGGAAGGTCGCACGAGATCTTCCTTCGATGTTGAGTCATAGATCGCCACGAGATCTTATTCCTTTCCAAAGTGTGGAAGGTCGCACGAGATCTTCCTTCGATGTTGAGTCATAGATCGCCACGAGATCTTATTCCTTTCCAAAGTGTGGAAGGTCGCACGAGATCTTCCTTCGATGTTGAGTCATAGATCGCCACGAGATCTTATTCCTTTCCAAAGTGTGGAAGGTCGCACGAGATCTTCCTTCGATGTTGAGTCATAGATCGCCACGAGATCTTATTCCTTTCCAAAGTGTGGAAGGTCGCACGAGATCTTCCTTCGATGTTGAGTCATAGATCGCCACGAGATCTTATTCCTTTCCAAAGTGTGGAAGGTCGCACGAGATCTTCCTTCGATGTTGAGTCATAGATCGCCACGAGATCTTATTCCTTTCCAAAGTGTGGAAAATCGCACGAGATCTTCCTTCGATGTTGAGTCATAGATCGCCACGAGATCTTATTCCTTTCCAAAGTGTAGAAAATCGCACGAGATTTTCTTTCGATGTTGAGTCATAGATCGCCACGAGATCTTGTTCCCTTTTCTTCTGTTGACGAGTTGATCGCCACGAGATCTTCCCGATGTGGAGTCGTAGATCGCCACGAGGTCTATTCCTTTCGGTCATTGTTCCATACAACCATTCTCTTTGAAAACCCCGTGTCGGCACCACTACCACGTTATAAGCTATCTCCATTCAAACTCATTACCCACTATAAATATATCCACCACAAAACAAAAATCTCTTTCCCCAGCAGATATCAAACAAAAATAACACTCACACCACCTTTTCTTCAGGACAAATTTCTGGCACTTGGATATTTAATCTTCTTCTACCTCGAATGTTCGAAAGGCTAGCGCCAATCTCACCTTCAGGTTTAAGACGATTAAATAGGGGCAGCTGTCATACCCTAAATTTGTCCTACCCTTTAACTCCTAACTGGCTTAGGCTTTACATTCATGTACATACATCACCTAGGTCATAACTCACACGCATGCATTCACACCATTGGTACTATTCAAAGATTAACAAGGAGGAGCTTTATTGCAAAGAATTGTTGATCAGAAAATAAGAAGACTGAGGTACAATCATGTGGTGCTATGTTCATGGAAGCTCCTGGATTGGGGTGTCTCTCTGCTTCAAATCAGGGCATCGATTAGAGGGTACAAGCTTGCAAATCATCTGGTTCTTTAAATCAGGGTTTCGTTGACCAAAGTCAACTAGTTGACTTTCTGGTCAACATTTAATCAGAAGTGGCTTCTATGTGTGGAAAACTTCTCATACTGACGGTGGATGTGTTTGTTTGACTGGATGTAAGTGGAAGAGATTTAATCGGGAATTTCATCAATAGTCGGAAAAATCGGAACGGTTGACTTTTGGGTCAAAATCGGGAAAATTATCCAAATATTGACTTTTGGTGGAAAATTAATCAAGAAAAGTCGAAAAATGGATAAAATCGGGAGTTTGATAAAAAGTTTCCAAAAATGGAAAAAAGACAAAAATGGAAACTTTTCAACACTTAGAAAAATTTTTGATCCTTTGAATCAGGATGGGCAGTCCACTTCAGCACTGGATTACACGTGGCAGATGACACGTTTTGAAGAAAATTCCAACATCAAAGTTGCTCCTCTCATGGAGGAGAATAACTTTGTAGTTGGACACTTTTTCATTTGAAGCTTGTATGAAGAGTTAAGGTGGTGTGAAGTTGCTGGAAACTCATTTGAATCAAGTCACATTCCAGGTCACAGGTCAGGTCATGACCTGGCATTCTCACAAACACATGGCATGCCAAATCTCCAGCCATTTTTAGAGCTCTACAAAAGTGCCATAAATGCAAACTTGGTATGTATCTCTTCCTTGCCATCCCCTCTATCCATTGAAACAAGAATTGGGACAATTGAGCAAATATTGAGTCAAGGGCAAGTCTTCAAAGTTGTACCCTCACCAAGTCACGATGGCATGTCTGGCTGGGCAGATTTTTAGGGCACGCGCGTGACCTTTTGTCAAACACATGGTGTGCCCATTTTAAATGTACTTTTCTTCTCCCACAAGCCACCATCTTGAACAAGCTTGATGTTGAATTGTTCCTTGACATGCCCCCTATCTATTGAGCCCGGTGTAACTAGTTTTGGACATGCATTGATCCAGATATAAGCCCTTAAAGTCGTGCTCCTACCAAACTACATGCTGAAGGTCACGGGCTAGAGCAAGGTTGTCTGCGCGCAAAGGCTGGGGCAGTGGGGATTACATGTGTTCATGATCATTTTTCTCACACTTCTAGGCCTCATTTTGAGATACCTCCAACACCAACCTTGCTTCCCTCCATGCCCTCTTTGCCATGATACCAACCTTGCATCATTTGATCACACATGGAGAGAGATATCAACCCTCAAAGTGAGGTGCATGAAGTATTATGATCATGGGCATGCATGTACATTCTTGCTGCAGCATAAATTCCACAACACCAACACATTGCCACACATAGCCATGCAAAGATCCAGCTTACAAAAGCATGCATAAGACTTACTCCATGAGGTATACTTGTTCACTAAGCATTGCACTACAATACACATCAAACCAAGTCCCACACTAAAGAAAAACCAAAAGAATCATGCTGCAAGCTAAGTGTCCCACATTGAGAAAAGAAATAAAGTTTCTGTAATTGCATAGCCCAAGCTCCACATTCAGAAAAAGCATCTCATTCACCTCACACTTGCACTATATAAACAACCACACACACACTATTCATTCTCTCCTACACACACGATCCACAAAAAACTCACACACTCTCCTCTCTCTCACTCACATTTCACACTCTTTCTCTCCTCATTCTTACCCACCCTCTCACTCTTTCCTCACTCCGGCAACCCTTTCCACCACCGCAACCAACCCCACAACTAACTCCGGCCACCGTAACTGACAATCTCAACCAACTCCGGCCGCTACACATCATCCACACTTTCACACCTCGTTCCCAACCCTTGCTCTGCAGTCATGGCGTCATCTTGAAGCTTTGCTCCTCTACGATATGCATACTACACTTTGAAGCTACCTCTCAAAGTTGAAGCTAAAGATTCGAAGACCTACTCCAAGATTTTCGATAGCAACGTGGAGCGCGCGACTTGAGGCATACATCTGCGTTCAAAGCTTGATCAGGTAAGCTCCTTGAGTCTCTTTCGTCACTATAAGCCGTAAACGAAACATCATGCATCTTGTGATTATGTGACTTCATTTTCGGATAAAATGCTTGCTGATACATGTGTTTAATCTAATGTGTGAACTCAACTCGTGAACATGTGCACGCTGTTAGGCTTAGATATGCGTTTGGTGAAGTTCTTATAGGTTAGGGCTTTGAGAAGCGTTTCGGTTAGGGAGTTAGAGGAGAAATTAGTAGAATCCGAGGCCGGATCTGTGATTAGCGGCGAAAACCGAGCCGGAATACGTGATTTGTTTTCATTTCTGAGAGCTTTGACGGCGAACCGACGGTGGCGCCAAAGGAAGAAGGTGACCGGAGCATCTCCGGCTCCGGCGAGGTTTCATGCAGAGTACGTTTTGTCCACATTAGGTGGAGAATCACGATTGGTTCTTTCTTAAGCCTTTGATTGATCTTTGTTTTATTATAATCATTGAGACTCTACAAGGCATGTTCTGATTGGTCAGGGACTCATGTTTGTCTTATTCATTTAAAGGACACCATGACCAATTGATGCCTATTTCCTTGCATGTGTATGTCACGTTATATAATAGTCCTCACCAATATGACATGCTGATAAAATCTGAGTAATGATAAAAATAAATGCACATGCTGGAAATGGAGATAGAATAAATATAGGTGAATAAAATAGGAGTGTTGGGCCGCATATGACTGGGCCTGGAAACTTTTCTGAATCACACCCCTTCGTTTCTAATGCACCACCATTCTGGATTGGGCCTCTGAGCGCTACTGCTCTTCGCATACCCCTATCCTGGGCCCAGCTCTGCTTATACATAATATTAGTTCATTTAGTTTTTACTACTTCACCCCCAGGCTGTTAATAAAAACAAATAAATTGATTTTCTTTGTGTCCTTTGTTGCACATTAATTGTTTTCCTCCCTAAATAAAATTGATAAAAAATGGTTTTTGACTAATTAGAATGTTAGGAACATTGTTTCATTAGAATTTTAATTGGTGATTCCTTGAATTTTGATTGGTTGATAAACCATAATAAATAAATAGTTGTTTCTTTGATGATTCAAAATTGGTTTCTCACATGAATAAAAAATATAATTGCTTGTGAATATTTTCATAAATAGTTCAAATTTTGTTCCTTTTATTTTTGTGAATATTTTCCTTTATTGTGGAATGCTTGAATAGATTTTTTAGAATAATTCACAACTTAGATTAGAAAATAGGCTAGTTCCCTTTCATTCTTTTTCTTTTCAACTTTTAAAATACTTAATAAAAACCGATGAAGATCATACCGTTGCTATATTTCATGGTAGGAAAAAAATGATTGAGGCGTAGGCCTCGATGTATGTTCTTTCCTACTTAACGGAGAAGAAATGATTGAGGTGTGAAGCCTCGATGTATTTCTTAACCGTTATTTAGAGAAACGATTGTGGCGTAGGCCTCGATGTGCGTTCTCTAAATATTCAAAAACAAACAAAACTCTTTTTGGTATGATCTAAGTCACAAATTAAAATCCCCATAAAAAACACCAACCCAAAAACACTTCAAAAAACCTAATAAATGGTCAGATTTAAAACAAAAGTGAGGAAGTGATGCGAGACCTTGTAGTGGGTTCTCGTCATCATGGAATTACCCTTAAAAGATACAAACCAATCTCTTTTTCTCCTTTCTAAGGGCAAGTTATCTCCGCTCCATTGCATCCTAGGCTGTCCCCTTATGCAAGAGCGTGAGCGTTAACGCCGCCCAACTAAAAAACACAAAACCAAACAGAAAATCGTGAGCCGAGCTACGGTAACTCTGATTCCTGAAAAGGATACGTAGGCAGCGGGGTAGGGCCCGTGCGAGTGCAATTCTTTGTTTTCCCTACATTTTGCATTCATTTCGCATTTAGACATAGACATAGATACACACCCTTTAGATAGAAACAAACATAGGTGGATACCATCGAGTACGATGGGCGTGAGGGGTGCTAATACCTTCCCCTCGCGTAACCGACTCCCGTACCTTGATTCTCTGGTCGCAAGACCCTGTTCTTTCCTTTGTTAGGTTTTCTGATATTCCTTTCCCTTATGGGATAAATATATTGGTGGCGACTCTGTTCATTTTTTCGCGAGCGTGCGACAGGGTGACCTTCCTGAGACAGCACGGCGCCAATTGCAACTCCTGAAGCATCTGTATCTATGCTGAAATGCTTTGTAAAGTTAGGTAGAGCTAAGACCGGCATGTCGGTCATTTTCCTTTTCAGATTTGTAAAGGCCGCATCGGCCTCTGTACTCCATGTAAACTTAGTGGAACGCAACAAATCGGTGAGAGGAGCGGCGAGTGTGGCGTAATCTTTAACGAATCGACGATAGAATCCGGTGAGCCCTAGAAAACCACGGAGTGTCGAGAGTGAACGTGGCGTTGGCCAGTCTAGAATAGCTTTTACTTTTTCTGTATCGGGTGCAACACCACTCGCTGAAATGACATGCCCTAGGAAATCAATCTGCTTAGCTGCAAACACACACTTAGATAACTTCACAAAATAGGAGTGATCCTTTAGTAACTTAAAAGCAACCTGCAAATGTTCAACATGTTGAGTGAAATTGGAACTATAAATTAAAATGTCATCAAAGAAAACTAAGACGAAACGCCGTAGGAAAGGCCTTAATAGATCATTCATAGCTGATTGGAATGTAGAAGGAGCATTAGTTAACCCAAAGGGCATAACTAGGAATTCATAATGCCCATCAAAAGTTCGAAAAGCTGTTTTATGTGTATCCCTTGATGCAACCCTGATCTGATGGTATCCTGAACACAAATCTATCTTTGTAAAAATAGTAGCTGATCCTAACTCATCTAAGAGTTCATCAATAGTTGGGATTGGGAATTTATCTTTAATAGTTACAGCATTTAATGCGCGATAATCAACGCAAAAACGCCAAGTGCCATCCTTTTTTTTGACTAGTAAAACGGGGGATGAAAACGGGCTGGTACTAGAAATGATAGTTCCATCTTCAAGCATTTGTTTAATTAAAAGTGTCATGGCATCTTTCTTTGAGTGGGGGTAGCGGTATGGTTTTACATTGATAGGGGGGGTATTGGGCAATAGGTTAATGTGGTGAT
Organism: Vicia villosa; assembly: GCF_029867415.1. Lineage (NCBI taxonomy): Eukaryota > Viridiplantae > Streptophyta > Magnoliopsida > Fabales > Fabaceae > Vicia > Vicia villosa. Next base: position 68,798,686 of record NC_081184.1, on the reverse strand, counting down.
CATGGGTTCTTGGTGGGGGAAGGCCTTTGGGTTGTTGGAAGATTGACTGAAATTTGGTTAGAAGTTGGGTAATTTGGGACGGAAGCGTAACAGAGTTTGGGGGAGGTGGGTTAGGTGTTGGAATTAGAGGGTTTGTTGGTTCCATAAGTAGCAAGTGAAAGGATGCAACTGCATCTGTGTGGATAAGCTGTTTGAGTTGATGAAAAGAGGTGTGGGTTGGAAAGGGTGTTGGGTCGCCGGTCAGTGTAATGGGTTTTGTAAGGTGTTGAAAAGTAAGGGATGGGATAGAAAAATCAGCTTGAATAGGTCCTAAAGTCCTGAGCCAAGCCATGCCTAGCACAACATCTGCCCCTTCAATAGGCAATAAGTAAAATGGTAAATTAAAAGGTTTGTTTTGAAGCATGATTTCCACATTATCACATATTCCTTCACATTGTAAGTGAGAGCCATTTCCCACCATTACTGAAAATTGATTGATAGGAGTAGTGGTAAGATTCAAGTGATGAGCAATGCGGGGCTGCATAATATTATGGGTACTGCCTGTATCCACCAAAACCATAACAGAAAGACCCGCGATGGACCCTTTGAATTTGAGGGTCTGTGGTGAAAATTGCCCTGTGACCGCTTGAGGCGAGAGTTGAAAGTAGGTATCCACAAAATCTGGTTCAATATTAACTTCTGGTTGTTCTTCCACATTTGGTAAATCTGAATTCATGTCATCATCTGCCACTAGAATGAAAAATCTGCTTGTTGAGCATTTGTGGCCTGTAAAAAATTTTTCATCGCAATTAAAACATAGGCCTTGAGCGCGTCGCTCCTGAAGTTGGGCTTGGGTTAATTTTCGGATAGGGACTTTGGGTTGATGGGGCAAGGGTGGTTTTTGAGGAAAAATGGTGGCTGGTTGGGCATTGTTTGTGGTTTTGCTGGGTTGAGGATTTGAACTAGTGAAGGTGGGTTTTTGATAGGTTGTAGAAAACTGTTTGGGGAATCTGTTTTTGGAGTCCTTAAGCTTAGCTTCGATCAGCTTAGCCAAGCCAATAGCATGTGAAATTGATGTAGGTTTATGTATAGCTAACTCATTTTGAATATCCTGCTGTAGCCCAGAAATAAAACAGTTTAAAATGGCCTCTGCTGGCAGCCCCACAACCTTATTACCAAGCTGCTCAAACTTGGTTTGATATTCCATAACAGAACCATTTTGCTTTAATTTAAATAATTCAGCTTGATGGTTTTCAAATGAAGAAGGACCAAATCTTAATTCTAAAGCCCTAGTAAAAGAATTCCAATCCGTCAACAATCGATTTTGAAACATCCATTTAAACCATCCTAAAGCATCTCCTTTCATATAGAATGAAGTGAGTGATAAACGATTTTCCGGTGGAAGGTTATAAAATCCAAAAAATTGCTCAGCTTGAAATAACCATTCCAAGGGGTTTGAGCCATCAAAAAGTGGTAATTCCAGTTTTGGGGATCTCATAGGGGGTAAGGGTGGGATATTATGGTGGGGTAAATGGAAAGGAGTTTGAGGTGGAAAGGGATAGGGTGTTGTATGTGCAGTAAAAACTGGCTGAGTGTGTAATAATGGGGTATAAGGAGGGAAAGGGGGATTTTGGGGCGGTGCTGTAAGATGCATCGGTATGGGAGTGGTGTGGGGAACAGCTGAGTGTGACGGTGGATTTGTGGTGAGGATGGTGGGGGTGTAGACAGCAGGCTGAGTGGTGACAGGTATGGGTGTGGTAGAGGATCGAGTTGGTGTGTGAGCTGATGTAAAAACATGAGTAAATGGTGGAGATCCAAAAGAAATACTAGATGATAGTGGTTCCTTACCGGAGGAGGTTGCTGTTTGTGCAGAAACAGCAGCAGCAAGTTGAGAAGGGTGTATTGAAATGCTTTTAAGAGCAGCCATGAGAGATTCAAACCTAGAATCTTCCACCTCTTTTTCATTATCAAACCTTGAATGTAGTTCACCCACTTGTTGTGCTATAGTTTCTGAAATTTGTGCAAACCTAACATCCATTTGTTCTTGAGTTTCAGCCATTGCATTGTTGAGATGTTGAGTTGAGATGTTGATAGCTTCTTCCAAAATTTCCTTTGAAGAAGGATTTGGAGGTTTTGGAGGAGCCATGAAAGGAAAGAGTAGGATCAATGGAAGCACCAATGATAGATTTGTGTTAGAAAACCCTAGATCTAAGAATGCATTAAAGGACAATAAAATAAAACAACTTTTCTTCTTGTCTTAACCAAGAGCAACATTACATAATATATAGTAGGGTTATAATCCACTACTTGGGCCATGGGCCAGCATAACTAAAACTGAACTAATAAATAATAATAATACTAATAATTGCACCCCTTTAGTCTAATATGAAATCATTAAGCAAGGCTGGCTTCTTTTTAATTCTCTTGGGTCGAGACATCTTCATAACAAAATGCTGAAAAAGGAAAACAAAACCTATTATCACTAGTAAAAAAAACTAGCCTTCTCATGCCTGTGTCACAAAATATTGCAAATTTAGCATTCATTGTATTGCTTCAATAGGCCCCGTACCCTACTATACTTCTCCTAGGTCCTAGCATTACATCATGTTTATTATTTTATTTCAATTTCTTCCTCCCCACACTTTCAGAAAATCAATATTTCTACCGAATAACATCAATGCTGTATTGAATTGTATTCATGGTGATGCTGTAAATAACCCTCTTTGGTAACTTGAACTCTGAATTCTGAAATTTGAATCTCACTCATACATTTCAAATAAGGATAATGTGAGCTGGAAAACTTGTCAATTTAGAAATTGAAAATGTACTGTGTAGAAGGTGATGTTTGATAAATATCTAGCTAGCGTCAGTATACAGATTTTACAAATCCTTGTACAGTACGGTAATAAATCAAGTGCTTCATAGTGAGAAAAAAAAATTTAAATAACAAGGTTTAAAAAAAAAATTACCAAAAAAACAAGTTTTTCAAAAAATTTACCAAAGTGTCTAGGTTTTGAAGACCCCCTGGAGTATGCGCCAAATGAATTGGCGCATTAATATAAAAATTAGGAGTATGCGCCAAATGGTTTGGCGTAAATGTGAAATTTTTTTTTTTTTTTTTAACTTTTCAACATTTAAGCCAAATGAATTGGCTAACTCAAAAAATTTTATACTAATGCGCCAAATGGTTTGGCGCATACTCTAGGGGGTCCTGCAAAACCTAGACATTTTGGTAAATTTTTTGAAAACGTAATTTTTTTTATAAACATTGCTATTTAAATTTTTTCATCTCATAGTGAACTACTATGAATAAAAACTATTCCTATGGCCCAAAATTCTCATAAATCATGTTTTACATAAATTATATGTTATATAACATATTTCATATATTTTATGTTTAGGGATAAAAACCACAACTTGGATTGTTTATCCACATGCCCAAATATGAAACAATATTTCTTAACTATTTCACTTTAAAAATAAAAATTCCAAAATTTCTTATTTTTAATTTATTTAAATATGTATTGTTGAATAGTGACTATTCTCCTTTGGAACTTTGCCAATGGACACGTTATTATAGCACATGTTCTTATATCTGCGTTTAAAAAAAATCTTGTACTCGACCTCATAACCGTATGAATATCAATATTAGTATTAGTATTTATAGGGCGCAGGCATATATTTCTATCACATTAGTAATAAATTATTGTTCCGTTGATGATCATTTAAAGTATCAAATTTTTCTTTTTGTTAATTAGCTAAAATAAGTAATTAATTTGGTTTGAAGTAATTATTGATTGATTTAAAATTTAATAAAAGAGGTTTAGGAATATGATTTCCGTGTTTTACACATATCAAGTAAAGCAATCCTCTTAACTATGTTTTGAAAAAAAAATTCAAATAAATAATATAAAATGATAGGTCTTATCTTCTTTCAAAACATACACTCATATCTTTAGTTACTAAAACACCTTATTTTATGATATGGTTTAGTGATAGGACCAGTAAAGAACTGCTATTTGCATTTATATGCACTTTTTCGGATAGGCCTAAATTATTTTCATGTGTCGGTCTATTCGTCTAGTATTTTAGTTCGGATATCAACCTTCACCTTTGAGTCCATCGATTGATATATGAAGTTGGCTCTATTTTCATAGAGTCGTTGGTTAAGCGCGAAAATAATCAAATTATAAAATAGAGTTTTGTAAACAAATTTTCGAGACATTTGGCTTTACACGACTCGCTCGTATAAACTCTAATTTATTATTCGATTATGAAAACTCATGTTCCTGCAAAAAAACTAGATAAGTGATCATACCTCCTTTCGGTATCAAATGATCTTGTTCTGAACCTATGAAGTACCTACTTTAATAGCGTAGATCTTTCATTCAAGATCTTTTAAGGCTTTCTATTTTTTTTAAAGATTTTTTTTGTTAAATCAAAGATATACCCTTTTTAATAGCCTCGGTTTAATTAAGTGGTCTTTTAACTCGGAGATCAATCATACCCTTTTAGTATACGATTGATATCTAAGACTAACTCAACTTTCATAAAGATGTATACATTAAGCCTTAAAGGACCAAAGCAAGCACAAATTTCTTGTTAACAAATATATAATTGAGAACATACATAAGGTCTTTCGTTTAGACAGCCCTTATGATCTTAAATTTAAATAAAACTACGCACACATGTTAAAGATAAACACGTATATATTTTTAAACACAGACATAATCATAAGATAAAAATAGATGAAGGATAAAATAATAAGTAAATAGTACCTGAATTATGAAATTGGATTACAAAATAGTATCAATGGTGGTTGTTTGCAAGAACTAAAAATTGTAGGAAAACTAAAAGTGTTGTAAACTAGTGAGTATAAAAAATTGGAAATTCTAAAAGAGTGTATTGTTAGTTTTACAAGGCACTATATAGGCATAAACCCATTAAAACTAGCCATAACTCGCAATTAGTAGGCTTAAAATTGAGTGAAACAACCTGGCAAGTGGAAGAACCAAGAGCATAACAACAAAACACATAAAATCCAAACGTCGTTTGGGTGATTACGCCTATAAAGGTCGTTACGGCCAGGCCACAATGCCCTCATCTTCTTGGGTCCAAAATGCCAATTTTTAATGTTCTTGACTAGGGTCCATTACGTCGTAATACCCTCAAATTTCTGTAGTTCAACAGCTTTCTTGTCAAGTCTTCAGTATCTTCAATTTCTTTCTAGCCCTAAAATTATAGTAAATATCATATTTTATTTTGATATTCTATTTAAATTTGATCTGTGTATTTTGATTTATTACTATTTGAAATTTGTGTGTAATTTTGTTATTTCAGTAAATTAGTAAATTAGTTTTGGGCCCATGGCAGTTGTTAGAACAAGATTGAGAGTCTATGTTCATAATCTGGTTTTGATGATAACAAGCATATAATTTGTGAGTAACAATTTTATTACTAATGATTTCATTAAGTGTGCAGATACTATGCTATAAAGCCTTATACGACAGCATCAGAAAGTAAATCAGACAAGCTTCAAGGAATTAAACAGAAACATTCAGATACATGAAGAACTCATTACAACAAGAAGACCACATGAGTAAATGATCGGAAGTTTTGCACAAAGAGCAAGAATTCAACAATCAGTAACAGAAGATCATAAATCAGTTTAAAAACAAAGGCTTGAAAATACAAAGAATATTAAGCTTCCTCGAAAGTATAAGCTACATCAGCATTCACAGCAACAGAAGTTTTTAAATCTGTGTTCAGAAGATTCAAAGAACAGGATATGCTGCTTCAATTAAAACACATGCAAGAAAGCACGTTACTCAATGTAAAGACAAAATTATGACATCTATTTTGGTCTATATTTTGGTAAAAGAAGATACTCCACAAATAAACAACCATCTTGGAAGAAGCAAATTGAAGAGGACACGCTACCAACGCCAAAGATAAGATTCGCCTCGGTAATTGTTATTTTCCTGATCCATAGCATATTCAAATAATGAGACACTAAAAGAAATAAAAGAATTTTAAAGAAAGAGAAATATGTTTTTGGAAGAATATAATTCAATCCCCCCTTCCTTGTGTTTTTCTCCACCTTCAATTGGTATCAGAGCATGGCTCTGCTATTGATCTCAGAATCAAACACTTAACAGTGTAGAGAGATCCAGAAGGAGAAAAACTAACACTGAGTTGAAGACAAAGACTTATTCATACACTCAGTATAATCAGAAGATGTCTCAACAAGACCTCAAGACTCTGTACATATTATATACACATCATAAGGAGTTTGTGGATCAACATCAAATCTTAAAGAGGCTCAAGACATCAAAAAGAAGGAATTATGCTTAAATGAAGACATTTAACATCAAAGATAAACAAGTGTAGCTGATTCAAGCCAAGATGATCAAAGTCAATCTATCGGATCAGATCAAAGATTGAAGACACAATAAAACAAGACCTGAAGCAGAAACATACTGAACTTCTACTCAAGAAGACGCTCTCTCTCTCTCTCTCTCAGAAAAGGCAGGAAGAAAGGTTTATCTTCAAAACGGTCAGATCTTTCTAAACTATTTTCTTATAATTCTGCTTATTAAAATATGTGAAGTACTTTTGCATGTCTCGTGTTCTTCACCACCTACTCTAACATTTGTACTATTTCTATATGCATGTACTATAATTCTAATGTAGCCTTAACTTCATATTTATTAACTAAACAACCACCTCGTGAATAAATCTAGGTCAAAAAACTGACACCTCATTATCTTCTACATGTACTAACACTAGATCAAATACAACCCTCATCAAAACCTCTTCACTCAACTCCTAATATCCTTCCCATATCTCTTCAAGATCCTTTTCATCCTTCATACATAACCCGTCCTTTCTCTCTCTCTCTCTCTCTCTCACTAAAACTTGTCAAAATCTCCTCTTTAAACCCTCCTATCTGTTTTTAGATCCACATAAACTTAAATCTATGGCAGTTCTCATCTCCCACATTCTCACTAAATTTATGTTGGAATTATAAAATATTGGAATTATAAATTTGTATTTAGGAGTCAATACATGTACCTAGGAGTCTATGCCTAGAAAATTACATACATGTATCTAGGAACTAGCAACATCCTTGAAAATCTTATCTTGTATTTACTCTCTAGTGTGTATATAATCAAATTACTTGAGTGCATTAGGAACTCAAGCATTTTACCAAATATTCAATTCTCTACATGGTATCAAGAGCTCTCGATCTTGAGAGACTTGCTTCCGCATAAACCCTAGCCGTCTTCATTTCGGTAAATCCTAAGTCACCTTCATCGTGACAATTTTTCCGCCTTCATTGCAGCCTTGTTACCCTTCATTGCAATTTTTTTTCTGCCTTCATTGCAGCCTTGTTACCCTTCATTGCAGCCTTGTTACACTGTCCGAAACACCTCACTCAAACCCCTCTTTATTTCTTTCATCTGTCAACCCTTCATTGCTGTCTTGTAGGCCCCTCTTGAGGAATATTTCATCTTCTTGTTATTTTTATTTTTAGCTTGCTTCTAATGGCTAAAAAAAATTATGCTGATTACTCTTTATCATTCACCGAGGATGAGGTGAATCATTTAAAGGTTATACTTGACTTTGTCAGTAAGCCTTTTGGTAGTTGTTCTCGACCGACGACCGGCTTGAGCGTATGCTCTCAATCCTTTAGTGTTTGCGATAAAATCCCTAAGAATGCTTGGATTTTGGACTCTGGTGCCACCGACCATATGACATTCAATCCCAGTTGGATTTCATCTTACACCTCCTCTGAGAAGAACAGTTATGTTACGGTTGCTAATGGTTCTTATGCTCGTATTGATGGCTCTGGGAGTGTTAACTTGCAACCTTCACTTCAATTACAGGATGTGCTACATGTTCCCACACTCTCTCACAACCTAATATCTGTTCGTAAACTCACCCGTGATCAGAACTGCAAAGTAATATTTTTCACTTCTTATTGTGTTTTTCAGGATCTTACCACGGGGAAGACAATTGGAGTTGCTAAGGAAAAGGGAGGGTTGTACTACCTATCTAATGAACCAAATTGTTCGAAGGTGTTGGCTTCCTACTTGCAGACTGAGTCTTCGGTGTCCTCTTCTCATTCCTCCGCACAAATTTGGCTTCAGCACAAACGTCTTGGTCATCCACCATTCTCTTTAGTTAAGTCTATGTTTCCTTTTTTATTTTTACATCATTCAGTTGAGTTTTTTAAATGTGACGTTTGTGAGTTAGCTAAACATCATCGTGTCTCTTTTACTCCTAGTTCCAATAGAAGTGTTGAACCTTTTGATCTCATACATTCTGATGTATGGGGACCAGCACCTATTTCTAATATTTCAGGGCGCTAAATGGTTTGTATCATTTATTGATGATTGTACTCGAGCAACTTGGATTTTCTTGATGAAAGATAAATCAGAAACACCGGAATTGTTTATTAGTTTTTTAAATATGGTACAAACACAATTTGGCAAGGGGATTAAAAGAATCCGCTCTGACAATGGCAAAGAGTATGCCAATCACATCCTTTCAAATTTTACCAGTCAACGGGGAATAGTTCATGAATTTACATGTGTCGACACCCCACAACAAAATGGTGTTGCAGAAAGAAAGAATCGTCATTTACTTGAAGTTGCTCGAGCCATTCTCTTCCAAATGGCAGTTCCCAATTCATATTGGGGAGAAGCCGTTTTGACAGCTGCCTACTTGATTAATCGAGTTCCATCTCGCATGTTAGGTAATATCAGTCATGTTCAGTTTATGACTTCACGGTTTCCTTCTGTTTCTATTTTGTAGAGTCTCGAGTCTCGAGTATTTGGTTGTGTTTCCTTTGTCCATATCCATAAACAACACCAAAGTAAGTTGGACCCCCGTGCAGCCAGATGCATCTTTGTTGGCTATCCCCCAAATAAGAGAGGATACAAATGCTATCATGCTCCTAGTCGTAAGTACTTTGTCTCTAAAGATGTCACGTTTCATGAGAATTTAGCCTACTTCTCTCGTCCTCAGCTTCAGGCGGAGAGCATTCAGAATGTAGAATCTGATTCCAAATTTTTAGTCCTACCAGAGTTGCCCATGACTCCTCTCATAAGTCCTATTACCGGTCCTACAATTGAGTCTCCCGAGTCGGCTGTGAATCTCGTGTCAAGTCCTATTACTGATCCTCCTATTATTGATCCTGCTTCTCCAAATACAGAATCTGAGTCACCTAGTCGGCTGTGAATCCCGTGTCAAGTCCTATTACTGATCCTCCTATTATTGATCCTGCTTCTCCAAATACAGAATCTGAGTCACCTGCTTCTATTTTTGTCCCTCCTTTGTCGTCTGTTTTGCAGGAACCATCATCTTCCATACCAATAAAAACTAAGGCTGGTGAGCCAACCTTGGTGTATCAAAGAAGAAGTAAGCCCGACCTGCTCCAAACACAACTCCAATTGCCAGAACCGGAGGTAAGTGTTGAAACTCATAATCCTATTAGTGATTCCCATAGCTCTGACACTTGCGACACTAATACAGATGATTTGCCTATTGCTTTAAGGAAAGGGAAAAGGTCATGTGCCAAATACCCTATATCTCAATTTGTCTCCACTAAAAATCTTTCCTTGCAGCATCAAAGTTTTATTTCTGCAGTTGACTCTGTGGTCATCCCATCATCTGTTCAAGAGGCATTGAAAGATAGAAATTGGGTCCAAGCCATGGATGAGGAAATGAAAGCTCTTGAAAAAAATGGAACTTGGGAGATTGTTGATAGACAGGAAGGCAAGAAACCCGTTGGTTGCAGGTGGATCTATACAGTCAAACACAAATCAGATGGTACTCTTGATCGTTACAAAGCCAGACTAGTAGCAAAAGGATACACACAAACATATGGCATAGATTATGAGGAAACCTTTGCTCCAGTTGCGAAAATGAACACTGTTCGAATCTTATTATCTCTTGCTGCTCACTATGGATGGGAATTACAACAATTTGATGTCAAAAATGCATTCTTGTATGGAAACTTAGAAGAAGAGGTGTACATGGAAATCCCGCCGGGATTTGGCCCTTCATGTGGATCCAACAAGGTGTGTCGATTGAGGAAAGCCTTATATGGGCTAAAACAATCTCCTAGAGCATGGTTTGGAAGATTCACAAAAGCAATGGTGTACTTAGGCTACAAGCAGAGTCAAGGAGATCACACTCTTTTCTTTAAGCACTCGCATGAAGGAAAACTGACTATCCTTCTTGTTTATGTTGATGATATTATTATTACAGGAGATGATCAGGTAGAGAAACAATTGCTAAAGGAAAAACTATCGGCAGAATTCGAGATGAAGGACCTTGGACAACTCAAGTATTTTTTGGGAATTGAGGTTGCTTACTCAAACCAAGGCATTTTCATATCTCAAAGGAAGTATATACTCGATCTCTTGCAGGAAACTGGGAAACTAGGATGCAAACCTTCAAGTGTTCCCATAGAGCAAAACCACAAGTTGAGCCTTGAAGAAGAAAGTGCCAAAGTTGACAGAGTCCAATATCAGAGGTTGGTAGGGAAGTTGATTTACCTGGCACACACTAGGCCTGACTTGGCTTATGCAGTCAGTGTAGTGAGTTAATTTATGCATGACCCGAGAATGCGACACTTACAATCTGTTGATCGCATCTTGCAATACCTCAAGGCTACTCCAGGAAGAGGACTATTGTTCAAAAGAGGTGGAAGTTTAACTATAGAAGCCTACACCGATGCTGACTATGCAGGATCAATTAGTGATAGAAGATCCACTTCGGGTTTTTGCACCCTCTTGTGTGGGAACCTTGTCACATGGAGAAGTAAGAAACAAAATGTAGTGGCTCGATCAAGCGCTGAGGCAGAATTTCGAGCTTTGGCTCAAGGAATTTGTGAGTTACTTTGGATGAGGATCATTCTAAATGATCTGAAAATACAATGTGAAGGGCCTATGAAGTTGTTCTGTGACAACAAGTCAACAATCAGTATTGCTCATAATCCTGTTCAGCATGATAGGACCAAACACATTGAGATTGACCGCCATTTCATCAAGGAAAAACTAAGTCACGAAGTTAGTTAAACTTGCAAAGTTTTGTATTTTGGTTGATTTTCGTGTGATATACTACATAAAAGTCACAAAGTTCGTTAAACTTGCATACATTAGTATTTTGGAAGATTTTGATGTGCTAGATTTCCGTGTGGTATACTACATTAAAGTCACGACGTTCGTTAAACTTGGAAATTTTAGTCTTTTGGAAGATTTTTCGTGTTCTATACTGCATAAAAGTCACGAAGTTCGTTAAACTTACAAACTTTTGTATTTTGGAAGATTTTCGTGTGTTATACTATGGAAAAGTCACGAAGTTCGTTAAACATGATTATATTGGTATTTTAGAAGTTTTTCGTGTGATATACTACATCAAAGTCATTAATTTCGTTAAACTTACAAAATTTGGTCTTTTTGAAGATTTTCATGTGCTATACTACATCAAAGTCACGAATATTCCTTAAACTTGCAAAGTTTGGTATTTTGCACGATTTCCGTGTTATATACTACTTAAAAGTCACGAAGTTAGGTAAGCTTGCATACATTGGTATTTTGGAAGATTTTCTTATGGTATACTACATAAAATTCACGAAGATTGTTAAAGTGGCAAAATTTGATCTTTTCAAAGATTTTCGTGTTCAATACTACATAAAAGTCACGAAGTTCATTAAACTTGCAAAATTTGGTATTTTGGAAGATTTCCGTGGGCTATACTACATAAAATACAAGAAGTTCGTTAAACTTGTATACATTTGTATTTTGGAAGATTTTCCTGTGCTATACTACATAAAAGTCACGAAGTTCATTAAACTTTCAAATTTTGGTCTTTTTGAAGATTTCCGTGTGCTAAACTACATAAAAATCGTGAAGTTCGCTACACTTGCATACATTAGTATTTTGAAAGATTTTCGTATGCTAAACTACGTAAAAGTCACGAAGTTCGTTAAACCTGGAAAATTTGGTCTTTTTGAAGATTTCCGTGTGTTATACTACATAAAAGTCATGATGTTCGTTAAATTTACAAACTTTGGTATGTTGGAATATTTACATGTGCTATAATACATAACATTCACAAAGTTCGTTAAACTTGAATACATTGGTATTTTGGAAGATTTTGCTGTGCTATACTTACACAAAAGTCACGAAGTTCGTTAATCATGCAAAGTTTGGTATTTTGGAAGATTTTTTTTGTGCTATACTATATAAAAGTCACGAAATTTGTTAAATTTGAAAACATTGGAATTTTTGAAGATTTTCGTGTGCTATACTACATCAAACTCACGAAGTTCCTTAAACTTGCAAAGTTTTTGTATTTTGTTTGATTTTCGTGTGATATACTACATAAAAGTCACGAAGTTAGTTAAACTTGCAAAGTTTTGTATTTTGGTTGATTTTCGTGTGATATACTACATAAAAGTCACAAAGTTCGTTAAACTTGCATACATTAGTATTTTGGAAGATTTTGATGTGCTATACTTACACAAAAGTCACGAAGATCGTTAAACTGGCATATTTTGTTCTTTTTAAAGATTTTCGTGTGCTATATACTACATAAAAGTCACGAAGTTTGTTAAACTTGAAAACTATGGTATTTTGGAAGATTTCCGTGTGGTATACTACATTAAAGTCACGACGTTCGTTAAACTTGGAAATTTTAGTCTTTTGGAAGATTTTTCGTGTTCTATACTGCATAAAAGTCACGAAGTTCGTTAAACTTACAAACTTTTGTATTTTGGAAGATTTTCGTGTGTTATACTATGGAAAAGTCACGAAGTTCGTTAAACATGATTATATTGGTATTTTAGAAGTTTTTCGTGTGATATACTACATCAAAGTCATTAATTTCGTTAAACTTACAAAATTTGGTCTTTTTGAAGATTTTCATGTGCTATACTACATCAAAGTCACGAATATTCCTTAAACTTGCAAAGTTTGGTATTTTGCACGATTTCCGTGTTATATACTACTTAAAAGTCACGAAGTTAGGTAAGCTTGCATACATTGGTATTTTGGAAGATTTTCTTATGGTATACTACATAAAATTCACGAAGATTGTTAAAGTGGCAAAATTTGATCTTTTCAAAGATTTTCGTGTTCAATACTACATAAAAGTCACGAAGTTCATTAAACTTGCAAAATTTGGTATTTTGGAAGATTTCCGTGGGCTATACTACATAAAATACAAGAAGTTCGTTAAACTTGTATACATTTGTATTTTGGAAGATTTTCCTGTGCTATACTACATAAAAGTCACGAAGTTCATTAAACTTTCAAATTTTGGTCTTTTTGAAGATTTCCGTGTGCTAAACTACATAAAAATCGTGAAGTTCGCTACACTTGCATACATTAGTATTTTGAAAGATTTTCGTATGCTAAACTACGTAAAAGTCACGAAGTTCGTTAAACCTGGAAAATTTGGTCTTTTTGAAGATTTCCGTGTGTTATACTACATAAAAGTCATGATGTTCGTTAAATTTACAAACTTTGGTATGTTGGAATATTTACATGTGCTATAATACATAACATTCACAAAGTTCGTTAAACTTGAATACATTGGTATTTTGGAAGATTTTGCTGTGCTATACTTACACAAAAGTCACGAAGTTCGTTAATCATGCAAAGTTTGGTATTTTGGAAGATTTTTTTTGTGCTATACTATATAAAAGTCACGAAATTTGTTAAATTTGAAAACATTGGAATTTTTGAAGATTTTCGTGTGCTATACTACATCAAACTCACGAAGTTCCTTAAACTTGCAAAGTTTTTGTATTTTGTTTGATTTTCGTGTGATATACTACATAAAAGTCACGAAGTTAGTTAAACTTGCAAAGTTTTGTATTTTGGTTGATTTTCGTGTGATATACTACATAAAAGTCACAAAGTTCGTTAAACTTGCATACATTAGTATTTTGGAAGATTTTGATGTGCTATACTTACACAAAAGTCACGAAGATCGTTAAACTGGCATATTTTGTTCTTTTTAAAGATTTTCGTGTGCTATATACTACATAAAAGTCACGAAGTTTGTTAAACTTGAAAACTATGGTATTTTGGAAGATTTCCGTGTGGTATACTACATTAAAGTCACGACGTTCGTTAAACTTGGAAATTTTAGTCTTTTGGAAGATTTTTCGTGTTCTATACTGCATAAAAGTCACGAAGTTCGTTAAACTTACAAACTTTTGTATTTTGGAAGATTTTCGTGTGTTATACTATGGAAAAGTCACGAAGTTCGTTAAACATGATTATATTGGTATTTTAGAAGTTTTTCGTGTGATATACTACATCAAAGTCATTAATTTCGTTAAACTTACAAAATTTGGTCTTTTTGAAGATTTTCATGTGCTATACTACATCAAAGTCACGAATATTCCTTAAACTTGCAAAGTTTGGTATTTTGCACGATTTCCGTGTTATATACTACTTAAAAGTCACGAAGTTAGGTAAGCTTGCATACATTGGTATTTTGGAAGATTTTCTTATGGTATACTACATAAAATTCACGAAGATTGTTAAAGTGGCAAAATTTGATCTTTTCAAAGATTTTCGTGTTCAATACTACATAAAAGTCACGAAGTTCATTAAACTTGCAAAATTTGGTATTTTGGAAGATTTCCGTGGGCTATACTACATAAAATACAAGAAGTTCGTTAAACTTGTATACATTTGTATTTTGGAAGATTTTCCTGTGCTATACTACATAAAAGTCACGAAGTTCATTAAACTTTCAAATTTTGGTCTTTTTGAAGATTTCCGTGTGCTAAACTACATAAAAATCGTGAAGTTCGCTACACTTGCATACATTAGTATTTTGAAAGATTTTCGTATGCTAAACTACGTAAAAGTCACGAAGTTCGTTAAACCTGGAAAATTTGGTCTTTTTGAAGATTTCCGTGTGTTATACTACATAAAAGTCATGATGTTCGTTAAATTTACAAACTTTGGTATGTTGGAATATTTACATGTGCTATAATACATAACATTCACAAAGTTCGTTAAACTTGAATACATTGGTATTTTGGAAGATTTTGCTGTGCTATACTTACACAAAAGTCACGAAGTTCGTTAATCATGCAAAGTTTGGTATTTTGGAAGATTTTTTTTGTGCTATACTATATAAAAGTCACGAAATTTGTTAAATTTGAAAACATTGGAATTTTTGAAGATTTTCGTGTGCTATACTACATCAAACTCACGAAGTTCCTTAAACTTGCAAAGTTTTTGTATTTTGTTTGATTTTCGTGTGATATACTACATAAAAGTCACGAAGTTAGTTAAACTTGCAAAGTTTTGTATTTTGGTTGATTTTCGTGTGATATACTACATAAAAGTCACAAAGTTCGTTAAACTTGCATACATTAGTATTTTGGAAGATTTTGATGTGCTATACTTACACAAAAGTCACGAAGATCGTTAAACTGGCATATTTTGTTCTTTTTAAAGATTTTCGTGTGCTATATACTACATAAAAGTCACGAAGTTTGTTAAACTTGAAAACTATGGTATTTTGGAAGATTTCCGTGTGGTATACTACATTAAAGTCACGACGTTCGTTAAACTTGGAAATTTTAGTCTTTTGGAAGATTTTTCGTGTTCTATACTGCATAAAAGTCACGAAGTTCGTTAAACTTACAAACTTTTGTATTTTGGAAGATTTTCGTGTGTTATACTATGGAAAAGTCACGAAGTTCGTTAAACATGATTATATTGGTATTTTAGAAGTTTTTCGTGTGATATACTACATCAAAGTCATTAATTTCGTTAAACTTACAAAATTTGGTCTTTTTGAAGATTTTCATGTGCTATACTACATCAAAGTCACGAATATTCCTTAAACTTGCAAAGTTTGGTATTTTGCACGATTTCCGTGTTATATACTACTTAAAAGTCACGAAGTTAGGTAAGCTTGCATACATTGGTATTTTGGAAGATTTTCTTATGGTATACTACATAAAATTCACGAAGATTGTTAAAGTGGCAAAATTTGATCTTTTCAAAGATTTTCGTGTTCAATACTACATAAAAGTCACGAAGTTCATTAAACTTGCAAAATTTGGTATTTTGGAAGATTTCCGTGGGCTATACTACATAAAATACAAGAAGTTCGTTAAACTTGTATACATTTGTATTTTGGAAGATTTTCCTGTGCTATACTACATAAAAGTCACGAAGTTCATTAAACTTTCAAATTTTGGTCTTTTTGAAGATTTCCGTGTGCTAAACTACATAAAAATCGTGAAGTTCGCTACACTTGCATACATTAGTATTTTGAAAGATTTTCGTATGCTAAACTACGTAAAAGTCACGAAGTTCGTTAAACCTGGAAAATTTGGTCTTTTTGAAGATTTCCGTGTGTTATACTACATAAAAGTCATGATGTTCGTTAAATTTACAAACTTTGGTATGTTGGAATATTTACATGTGCTATAATACATAACATTCACAAAGTTCGTTAAACTTGAATACATTGGTATTTTGGAAGATTTTGCTGTGCTATACTTACACAAAAGTCACGAAGTTCGTTAATCATGCAAAGTTTGGTATTTTGGAAGATTTTTTTTGTGCTATACTATATAAAAGTCACGAAATTTGTTAAATTTGAAAACATTGGAATTTTTGAAGATTTTCGTGTGCTATACTACATCAAACTCACGAAGTTCCTTAAACTTGCAAAGTTTTTGTATTTTGTTTGATTTTCGTGTGATATACTACATAAAAGTCACGAAGTTAGTTAAACTTGCAAAGTTTTGTATTTTGGTTGATTTTCGTGTGATATACTACATAAAAGTCACAAAGTTCGTTAAACTTGCATACATTAGTATTTTGGAAGATTTTGATGTGCTATACTTACACAAAAGTCACGAAGATCGTTAAACTGGCATATTTTGTTCTTTTTAAAGATTTTCGTGTGCTATATACTACATAAAAGTCACGAAGTTTGTTAAACTTGAAAACTATGGTATTTTGGAAGATTTCCGTGTGGTATACTACATTAAAGTCACGACGTTCGTTAAACTTGGAAATTTTAGTCTTTTGGAAGATTTTTCGTGTTCTATACTGCATAAAAGTCACGAAGTTCGTTAAACTTACAAACTTTTGTATTTTGGAAGATTTTCGTGTGTTATACTATGGAAAAGTCACGAAGTTCGTTAAACATGATTATATTGGTATTTTAGAAGTTTTTCGTGTGATATACTACATCAAAGTCATTAATTTCGTTAAACTTACAAAATTTGGTCTTTTTGAAGATTTTCATGTGCTATACTACATCAAAGTCACGAATATTCCTTAAACTTGCAAAGTTTGGTATTTTGCACGATTTCCGTGTTATATACTACTTAAAAGTCACGAAGTTAGGTAAGCTTGCATACATTGGTATTTTGGAAGATTTTCTTATGGTATACTACATAAAATTCACGAAGATTGTTAAAGTGGCAAAATTTGATCTTTTCAAAGATTTTCGTGTTCAATACTACATAAAAGTCACGAAGTTCATTAAACTTGCAAAATTTGGTATTTTGGAAGATTTCCGTGGGCTATACTACATAAAATACAAGAAGTTCGTTAAACTTGTATACATTTGTATTTTGGAAGATTTTCCTGTGCTATACTACATAAAAGTCACGAAGTTCATTAAACTTTCAAATTTTGGTCTTTTTGAAGATTTCCGTGTGCTAAACTACATAAAAATCGTGAAGTTCGCTACACTTGCATACATTAGTATTTTGAAAGATTTTCGTATGCTAAACTACGTAAAAGTCACGAAGTTCGTTAAACCTGGAAAATTTGGTCTTTTTGAAGATTTCCGTGTGTTATACTACATAAAAGTCATGATGTTCGTTAAATTTACAAACTTTGGTATGTTGGAATATTTACATGTGCTATAATACATAACATTCACAAAGTTCGTTAAACTTGAATACATTGGTATTTTGGAAGATTTTGCTGTGCTATACTTACACAAAAGTCACGAAGTTCGTTAATCATGCAAAGTTTGGTATTTTGGAAGATTTTTTTTGTGCTATACTATATAAAAGTCACGAAATTTGTTAAATTTGAAAACATTGGAATTTTTGAAGATTTTCGTGTGCTATACTACATCAAACTCACGAAGTTCCTTAAACTTGCAAAGTTTTTGTATTTTGTTTGATTTTCGTGTGATATACTACATAAAAGTCACGAAGTTAGTTAAACTTGCAAAGTTTTGTATTTTGGTTGATTTTCGTGTGATATACTACATAAAAGTCACAAAGTTCGTTAAACTTGCATACATTAGTATTTTGGAAGATTTTGATGTGCTATACTTACACAAAAGTCACGAAGATCGTTAAACTGGCATATTTTGTTCTTTTTAAAGATTTTCGTGTGCTATATACTACATAAAAGTCACGAAGTTTGTTAAACTTGAAAACTATGGTATTTTGGAAGATTTCCGTGTGGTATACTACATTAAAGTCACGACGTTCGTTAAACTTGGAAATTTTAGTCTTTTGGAAGATTTTTCGTGTTCTATACTGCATAAAAGTCACGAAGTTCGTTAAACTTACAAACTTTTGTATTTTGGAAGATTTTCGTGTGTTATACTATGGAAAAGTCACGAAGTTCGTTAAACATGATTATATTGGTATTTTAGAAGTTTTTCGTGTGATATACTACATCAAAGTCATTAATTTCGTTAAACTTACAAAATTTGGTCTTTTTGAAGATTTTCATGTGCTATACTACATCAAAGTCACGAATATTCCTTAAACTTGCAAAGTTTGGTATTTTGCACGATTTCCGTGTTATATACTACTTAAAAGTCACGAAGTTAGGTAAGCTTGCATACATTGGTATTTTGGAAGATTTTCTTATGGTATACTACATAAAATTCACGAAGATTGTTAAAGTGGCAAAATTTGATCTTTTCAAAGATTTTCGTGTTCAATACTACATAAAAGTCACGAAGTTCATTAAACTTGCAAAATTTGGTATTTTGGAAGATTTCCGTGGGCTATACTACATAAAATACAAGAAGTTCGTTAAACTTGTATACATTTGTATTTTGGAAGATTTTCCTGTGCTATACTACATAAAAGTCACGAAGTTCATTAAACTTTCAAATTTTGGTCTTTTTGAAGATTTCCGTGTGCTAAACTACATAAAAATCGTGAAGTTCGCTACACTTGCATACATTAGTATTTTGAAAGATTTTCGTATGCTAAACTACGTAAAAGTCACGAAGTTCGTTAAACCTGGAAAATTTGGTCTTTTTGAAGATTTCCGTGTGTTATACTACATAAAAGTCATGATGTTCGTTAAATTTACAAACTTTGGTATGTTGGAATATTTACATGTGCTATAATACATAACATTCACAAAGTTCGTTAAACTTGAATACATTGGTATTTTGGAAGATTTTGCTGTGCTATACTTACACAAAAGTCACGAAGTTCGTTAATCATGCAAAGTTTGGTATTTTGGAAGATTTTTTTTGTGCTATACTATATAAAAGTCACGAAATTTGTTAAATTTGAAAACATTGGAATTTTTGAAGATTTTCGTGTGCTATACTACATCAAACTCACGAAGTTCCTTAAACTTGCAAAGTTTTTGTATTTTGTTTGATTTTCGTGTGATATACTACATAAAAGTCACGAAGTTAGTTAAACTTGCAAAGTTTTGTATTTTGGTTGATTTTCGTGTGATATACTACATAAAAGTCACAAAGTTCGTTAAACTTGCATACATTAGTATTTTGGAAGATTTTGATGTGCTATACTTACACAAAAGTCACGAAGATCGTTAAACTGGCATATTTTGTTCTTTTTAAAGATTTTCGTGTGCTATATACTACATAAAAGTCACGAAGTTTGTTAAACTTGAAAACTATGGTATTTTGGAAGATTTCCGTGTGGTATACTACATTAAAGTCACGACGTTCGTTAAACTTGGAAATTTTAGTCTTTTGGAAGATTTTTCGTGTTCTATACTGCATAAAAGTCACGAAGTTCGTTAAACTTACAAACTTTTGTATTTTGGAAGATTTTCGTGTGTTATACTATGGAAAAGTCACGAAGTTCGTTAAACATGATTATATTGGTATTTTAGAAGTTTTTCGTGTGATATACTACATCAAAGTCATTAATTTCGTTAAACTTACAAAATTTGGTCTTTTTGAAGATTTTCATGTGCTATACTACATCAAAGTCACGAATATTCCTTAAACTTGCAAAGTTTGGTATTTTGCACGATTTCCGTGTTATATACTACTTAAAAGTCACGAAGTTAGGTAAGCTTGCATACATTGGTATTTTGGAAGATTTTCTTATGGTATACTACATAAAATTCACGAAGATTGTTAAAGTGGCAAAATTTGATCTTTTCAAAGATTTTCGTGTTCAATACTACATAAAAGTCACGAAGTTCATTAAACTTGCAAAATTTGGTATTTTGGAAGATTTCCGTGGGCTATACTACATAAAATACAAGAAGTTCGTTAAACTTGTATACATTTGTATTTTGGAAGATTTTCCTGTGCTATACTACATAAAAGTCACGAAGTTCATTAAACTTTCAAATTTTGGTCTTTTTGAAGATTTCCGTGTGCTAAACTACATAAAAATCGTGAAGTTCGCTACACTTGCATACATTAGTATTTTGAAAGATTTTCGTATGCTAAACTACGTAAAAGTCACGAAGTTCGTTAAACCTGGAAAATTTGGTCTTTTTGAAGATTTCCGTGTGTTATACTACATAAAAGTCATGATGTTCGTTAAATTTACAAACTTTGGTATGTTGGAATATTTACATGTGCTATAATACATAACATTCACAAAGTTCGTTAAACTTGAATACATTGGTATTTTGGAAGATTTTGCTGTGCTATACTTACACAAAAGTCACGAAGTTCGTTAATCATGCAAAGTTTGGTATTTTGGAAGATTTTTTTTGTGCTATACTATATAAAAGTCACGAAATTTGTTAAATTTGAAAACATTGGAATTTTTGAAGATTTTCGTGTGCTATACTACATCAAACTCACGAAGTTCCTTAAACTTGCAAAGTTTTTGTATTTTGTTTGATTTTCGTGTGATATACTACATAAAAGTCACGAAGTTAGTTAAACTTGCAAAGTTTTGTATTTTGGTTGATTTTCGTGTGATATACTACATAAAAGTCACAAAGTTCGTTAAACTTGCATACATTAGTATTTTGGAAGATTTTGATGTGCTATACTTACACAAAAGTCACGAAGATCGTTAAACTGGCATATTTTGTTCTTTTTAAAGATTTTCGTGTGCTATATACTACATAAAAGTCACGAAGTTTGTTAAACTTGAAAACTATGGTATTTTGGAAGATTTCCGTGTGGTATACTACATTAAAGTCACGACGTTCGTTAAACTTGGAAATTTTAGTCTTTTGGAAGATTTTTCGTGTTCTATACTGCATAAAAGTCACGAAGTTCGTTAAACTTACAAACTTTTGTATTTTGGAAGATTTTCGTGTGTTATACTATGGAAAAGTCACGAAGTTCGTTAAACATGATTATATTGGTATTTTAGAAGTTTTTCGTGTGATATACTACATCAAAGTCATTAATTTCGTTAAACTTACAAAATTTGGTCTTTTTGAAGATTTTCATGTGCTATACTACATCAAAGTCACGAATATTCCTTAAACTTGCAAAGTTTGGTATTTTGCACGATTTCCGTGTTATATACTACTTAAAAGTCACGAAGTTAGGTAAGCTTGCATACATTGGTATTTTGGAAGATTTTCTTATGGTATACTACATAAAATTCACGAAGATTGTTAAAGTGGCAAAATTTGATCTTTTCAAAGATTTTCGTGTTCAATACTACATAAAAGTCACGAAGTTCATTAAACTTGCAAAATTTGGTATTTTGGAAGATTTCCGTGGGCTATACTACATAAAATACAAGAAGTTCGTTAAACTTGTATACATTTGTATTTTGGAAGATTTTCCTGTGCTATACTACATAAAAGTCACGAAGTTCATTAAACTTTCAAATTTTGGTCTTTTTGAAGATTTCCGTGTGCTAAACTACATAAAAATCGTGAAGTTCGCTACACTTGCATACATTAGTATTTTGAAAGATTTTCGTATGCTAAACTACGTAAAAGTCACGAAGTTCGTTAAACCTGGAAAATTTGGTCTTTTTGAAGATTTCCGTGTGTTATACTACATAAAAGTCATGATGTTCGTTAAATTTACAAACTTTGGTATGTTGGAATATTTACATGTGCTATAATACATAACATTCACAAAGTTCGTTAAACTTGAATACATTGGTATTTTGGAAGATTTTGCTGTGCTATACTTACACAAAAGTCACGAAGTTCGTTAATCATGCAAAGTTTGGTATTTTGGAAGATTTTTTTTGTGCTATACTATATAAAAGTCACGAAATTTGTTAAATTTGAAAACATTGGAATTTTTGAAGATTTTCGTGTGCTATACTACATCAAACTCACGAAGTTCCTTAAACTTGCAAAGTTTTTGTATTTTGTTTGATTTTCGTGTGATATACTACATAAAAGTCACGAAGTTAGTTAAACTTGCAAAGTTTTGTATTTTGGTTGATTTTCGTGTGATATACTACATAAAAGTCACAAAGTTCGTTAAACTTGCATACATTAGTATTTTGGAAGATTTTGATGTGCTATACTTACACAAAAGTCACGAAGATCGTTAAACTGGCATATTTTGTTCTTTTTAAAGATTTTCGTGTGCTATATACTACATAAAAGTCACGAAGTTTGTTAAACTTGAAAACTATGGTATTTTGGAAGATTTCCGTGTGGTATACTACATTAAAGTCACGACGTTCGTTAAACTTGGAAATTTTAGTCTTTTGGAAGATTTTTCGTGTTCTATACTGCATAAAAGTCACGAAGTTCGTTAAACTTACAAACTTTTGTATTTTGGAAGATTTTCGTGTGTTATACTATGGAAAAGTCACGAAGTTCGTTAAACATGATTATATTGGTATTTTAGAAGTTTTTCGTGTGATATACTACATCAAAGTCATTAATTTCGTTAAACTTACAAAATTTGGTCTTTTTGAAGATTTTCATGTGCTATACTACATCAAAGTCACGAATATTCCTTAAACTTGCAAAGTTTGGTATTTTGCACGATTTCCGTGTTATATACTACTTAAAAGTCACGAAGTTAGGTAAGCTTGCATACATTGGTATTTTGGAAGATTTTCTTATGGTATACTACATAAAATTCACGAAGATTGTTAAAGTGGCAAAATTTGATCTTTTCAAAGATTTTCGTGTTCAATACTACATAAAAGTCACGAAGTTCATTAAACTTGCAAAATTTGGTATTTTGGAAGATTTCCGTGGGCTATACTACATAAAATACAAGAAGTTCGTTAAACTTGTATACATTTGTATTTTGGAAGATTTTCCTGTGCTATACTACATAAAAGTCACGAAGTTCATTAAACTTTCAAATTTTGGTCTTTTTGAAGATTTCCGTGTGCTAAACTACATAAAAATCGTGAAGTTCGCTACACTTGCATACATTAGTATTTTGAAAGATTTTCGTATGCTAAACTACGTAAAAGTCACGAAGTTCGTTAAACCTGGAAAATTTGGTCTTTTTGAAGATTTCCGTGTGTTATACTACATAAAAGTCATGATGTTCGTTAAATTTACAAACTTTGGTATGTTGGAATATTTACATGTGCTATAATACATAACATTCACAAAGTTCGTTAAACTTGAATACATTGGTATTTTGGAAGATTTTGCTGTGCTATACTTACACAAAAGTCACGAAGTTCGTTAATCATGCAAAGTTTGGTATTTTGGAAGATTTTTTTTGTGCTATACTATATAAAAGTCACGAAATTTGTTAAATTTGAAAACATTGGAATTTTTGAAGATTTTCGTGTGCTATACTACATCAAACTCACGAAGTTCCTTAAACTTGCAAAGTTTTTGTATTTTGTTTGATTTTCGTGTGATATACTACATAAAAGTCACGAAGTTAGTTAAACTTGCAAAGTTTTGTATTTTGGTTGATTTTCGTGTGATATACTACATAAAAGTCACAAAGTTCGTTAAACTTGCATACATTAGTATTTTGGAAGATTTTGATGTGCTATACTTACACAAAAGTCACGAAGATCGTTAAACTGGCATATTTTGTTCTTTTTAAAGATTTTCGTGTGCTATATACTACATAAAAGTCACGAAGTTTGTTAAACTTGAAAACTATGGTATTTTGGAAGATTTCCGTGTGGTATACTACATTAAAGTCACGACGTTCGTTAAACTTGGAAATTTTAGTCTTTTGGAAGATTTTTCGTGTTCTATACTGCATAAAAGTCACGAAGTTCGTTAAACTTACAAACTTTTGTATTTTGGAAGATTTTCGTGTGTTATACTATGGAAAAGTCACGAAGTTCGTTAAACATGATTATATTGGTATTTTAGAAGTTTTTCGTGTGATATACTACATCAAAGTCATTAATTTCGTTAAACTTACAAAATTTGGTCTTTTTGAAGATTTTCATGTGCTATACTACATCAAAGTCACGAATATTCCTTAAACTTGCAAAGTTTGGTATTTTGCACGATTTCCGTGTTATATACTACTTAAAAGTCACGAAGTTAGGTAAGCTTGCATACATTGGTATTTTGGAAGATTTTCTTATGGTATACTACATAAAATTCACGAAGATTGTTAAAGTGGCAAAATTTGATCTTTTCAAAGATTTTCGTGTTCAATACTACATAAAAGTCACGAAGTTCATTAAACTTGCAAAATTTGGTATTTTGGAAGATTTCCGTGGGCTATACTACATAAAATACAAGAAGTTCGTTAAACTTGTATACATTTGTATTTTGGAAGATTTTCCTGTGCTATACTACATAAAAGTCACGAAGTTCATTAAACTTTCAAATTTTGGTCTTTTTGAAGATTTCCGTGTGCTAAACTACATAAAAATCGTGAAGTTCGCTACACTTGCATACATTAGTATTTTGAAAGATTTTCGTATGCTAAACTACGTAAAAGTCACGAAGTTCGTTAAACCTGGAAAATTTGGTCTTTTTGAAGATTTCCGTGTGTTATACTACATAAAAGTCATGATGTTCGTTAAATTTACAAACTTTGGTATGTTGGAATATTTACATGTGCTATAATACATAACATTCACAAAGTTCGTTAAACTTGAATACATTGGTATTTTGGAAGATTTTGCTGTGCTATACTTACACAAAAGTCACGAAGTTCGTTAATCATGCAAAGTTTGGTATTTTGGAAGATTTTTTTTGTGCTATACTATATAAAAGTCACGAAATTTGTTAAATTTGAAAACATTGGAATTTTTGAAGATTTTCGTGTGCTATACTACATCAAACTCACGAAGTTCCTTAAACTTGCAAAGTTTTTGTATTTTGTTTGATTTTCGTGTGATATACTACATAAAAGTCACGAAGTTAGTTAAACTTGCAAAGTTTTGTATTTTGGTTGATTTTCGTGTGATATACTACATAAAAGTCACAAAGTTCGTTAAACTTGCATACATTAGTATTTTGGAAGATTTTGATGTGCTATACTTACACAAAAGTCACGAAGATCGTTAAACTGGCATATTTTGTTCTTTTTAAAGATTTTCGTGTGCTATATACTACATAAAAGTCACGAAGTTTGTTAAACTTGAAAACTATGGTATTTTGGAAGATTTCCGTGTGGTATACTACATTAAAGTCACGACGTTCGTTAAACTTGGAAATTTTAGTCTTTTGGAAGATTTTTCGTGTTCTATACTGCATAAAAGTCACGAAGTTCGTTAAACTTACAAACTTTTGTATTTTGGAAGATTTTCGTGTGTTATACTATGGAAAAGTCACGAAGTTCGTTAAACATGATTATATTGGTATTTTAGAAGTTTTTCGTGTGATATACTACATCAAAGTCATTAATTTCGTTAAACTTACAAAATTTGGTCTTTTTGAAGATTTTCATGTGCTATACTACATCAAAGTCACGAATATTCCTTAAACTTGCAAAGTTTGGTATTTTGCACGATTTCCGTGTTATATACTACTTAAAAGTCACGAAGTTAGGTAAGCTTGCATACATTGGTATTTTGGAAGATTTTCTTATGGTATACTACATAAAATTCACGAAGATTGTTAAAGTGGCAAAATTTGATCTTTTCAAAGATTTTCGTGTTCAATACTACATAAAAGTCACGAAGTTCATTAAACTTGCAAAATTTGGTATTTTGGAAGATTTCCGTGGGCTATACTACATAAAATACAAGAAGTTCGTTAAACTTGTATACATTTGTATTTTGGAAGATTTTCCTGTGCTATACTACATAAAAGTCACGAAGTTCATTAAACTTTCAAATTTTGGTCTTTTTGAAGATTTCCGTGTGCTAAACTACATAAAAATCGTGAAGTTCGCTACACTTGCATACATTAGTATTTTGAAAGATTTTCGTATGCTAAACTACGTAAAAGTCACGAAGTTCGTTAAACCTGGAAAATTTGGTCTTTTTGAAGATTTTCCGTGTGTTATACTACATAAAAGTCATGATGTTCGTTAAATTTACAAACTTTGGTATGTTGGAATATTTACATGTGCTATAATACATAACATTCACAAAGTTCGTTAAACTTGAATACATTGGTATTTTGGAAGATTTTGCTGTGCTATACTTACACAAAAGTCACGAAGTTCGTTAATCATGCAAAGTTTGGTATTTTGGAAGATTTTTTTTGTGCTATACTATATAAAAGTCACGAAATTTGTTAAATTTGAAAACATTGGAATTTTTGAAGATTTTCGTGTGCTATACTACATCAAACTCACGAAGTTCCTTAAACTTGCAAAGTTTTTGTATTTTGTTTGATTTTCGTGTGATATACTACATAAAAGTCACGAAGTTAGTTAAACTTGCAAAGTTTTGTATTTTGGTTGATTTTCGTGTGATATACTACATAAAAGTCACAAAGTTCGTTAAACTTGCATACATTAGTATTTTGGAAGATTTTGATGTGCTATACTTACACAAAAGTCACGAAGATCGTTAAACTGGCATATTTTGTTCTTTTTAAAGATTTTCGTGTGCTATATACTACATAAAAGTCACGAAGTTTGTTAAACTTGAAAACTATGGTATTTTGGAAGATTTCCGTGTGGTATACTACATTAAAGTCACGACGTTCGTTAAACTTGGAAATTTTAGTCTTTTGGAAGATTTTTCGTGTTCTATACTGCATAAAAGTCACGAAGTTCGTTAAACTTACAAACTTTTGTATTTTGGAAGATTTTCGTGTGTTATACTATGGAAAAGTCACGAAGTTCGTTAAACATGATTATATTGGTATTTTAGAAGTTTTTCGTGTGATATACTACATCAAAGTCATTAATTTCGTTAAACTTACAAAATTTGGTCTTTTTGAAGATTTTCATGTGCTATACTACATCAAAGTCACGAATATTCCTTAAACTTGCAAAGTTTGGTATTTTGCACGATTTCCGTGTTATATACTACTTAAAAGTCACGAAGTTAGGTAAGCTTGCATACATTGGTATTTTGGAAGATTTTCTTATGGTATACTACATAAAATTCACGAAGATTGTTAAAGTGGCAAAATTTGATCTTTTCAAAGATTTTCGTGTTCAATACTACATAAAAGTCACGAAGTTCATTAAACTTGCAAAATTTGGTATTTTGGAAGATTTCCGTGGGCTATACTACATAAAATACAAGAAGTTCGTTAAACTTGTATACATTTGTATTTTGGAAGATTTTCCTGTGCTATACTACATAAAAGTCACGAAGTTCATTAAACTTTCAAATTTTGGTCTTTTTGAAGATTTCCGTGTGCTAAACTACATAAAAATCGTGAAGTTCGCTACACTTGCATACATTAGTATTTTGAAAGATTTTCGTATGCTAAACTACGTAAAAGTCACGAAGTTCGTTAAACCTGGAAAATTTGGTCTTTTTGAAGATTTCCGTGTGTTATACTACATAAAAGTCATGATGTTCGTTAAATTTACAAACTTTGGTATGTTGGAATATTTACATGTGCTATAATACATAACATTCACAAAGTTCGTTAAACTTGAATACATTGGTATTTTGGAAGATTTTGCTGTGCTATACTTACACAAAAGTCACGAAGTTCGTTAATCATGCAAAGTTTGGTA